>NW_026781450.1:0-42412 GCF_030144855.1 Hypanus sabinus | reverse complement strand
AACAGAGTGAAGGATTGTGGTTGAATACTCTGCAGGCATATTCGCACATTCTCGTTTGGTCCGCTTTCAGTTTGGCGCAGTATCCGACACACCCTCGGAAAAAAAAAAAATCCCTGATAATCCTCTTCCAAGCTGAAGGAGACGCCATTTAAAGTCTCTATCCGGCACTAAAAAACGCGTTAACGAGTTATCAGTGATCGGACGAGGAAACCTAACCGATACTGCACTACAGAGTGTATTCCGCACCCTCTTACCCTCAAACCTCTGATTTCAACTTACACGAGATCGCCACCAGAGTCAGTGACCCCCGCACCATCGTTTACAGGATGAGGGTAGTTCCGCCATGTGGAACCGAATTAATCTTAGTATCAGATGTCAGGGACGTCTCTCTGCGCGGCCTGGTAAAGGAACTGTCTTCCCGTTGGCTGTGTGACAATTACATCACGTCCTTTGAATGATTTACGCTGTTGAGAAGCTGACGGCAAAAGCCGAGGTGTAAGCATGCAAAGCGGAAGGGTTTGGATGTTTCCAGGCTGGAAAATCGGTTGAGCATAATTAGCCCATAGGCTTTCGGGACCCCAATACGCATCCCAATTGAGATCCAATTTATTCATTTATCTCTTCTTGACCGGTGCTTCGCTTCCATGGCCAGAAAGTACCCGCCCTTCGCCAGAACCTCACAGCAAAGCCGAATCTAACTGCCATCGTGTTATGGACAGATTTGAGGAAGTGATGGTTGTCCAGTCACCCCGGCTTCCGTAGGATTCATTCGCCAATTACTTTAAACCTTTTTCCCGTGATATGTTCCTTCCAGCTTCGGATATTCCAAAGGCATTTGCATTCCAGACCGGGAATGCCTCACAATTTAGTGCTGGCGATTTTAGCTGCCGCAGGAGATCTCAGACGATTCTTTCGGTGGCGGTGTACATTCCACCTCAGGCTCATGCCAAACGGGCTCTGGACAAAATGTGCGATTTAATCAACAGATATAAAATAGCCCGTCCCGATGCCTTCACCGCATGTTGGGGGTTTATAACCAGTCTGGTCTAATAATGTCACTAATCATTATTACACCAGATCACCCGCAGTACTAGAGGAAATCACAATCTGGACCACTGTTACACTGAGTTCACGCAATCCCACGTCCACACATTGCTAGAGCAGTTTGTCTGGATGTATTTCTAATCCCTGAGTATCGGGAGTGACTGAAGACCTCAGCATCAGAAGTGCAGACCAAGAAGGGATGGACCAGGAGGCTCCATCCACGGTGTGTGTCCTAACGGTGTTTTTCCTATCTCGCCCGATCATTTAACATGACCCTGCTGTCTCTTACCCTTCTCCGAAGTTCCTCTTGTCCTTCCACAGTCAGCAACATTCACGGCGATTGTCCTACTGCTGTACACAGTTGGCCCTCTGTCCCCGAATACTCCACACCATTCACCGTGTGTATTTCCCACCCTTATACACTGGGGTCCCTCTGTTCGGGAACCGTCCGAAAGTCCCATCATTCCGATTTTCCACGGACGGACAAAGGAGATAACATGCGGGAGAATTGATCCGGGAGAATGAATATTATTGACGTACTCAAAAATTACAACCTTCCTGGAGCAATGATGTGTGAGCACCGTACGAAAGGAAAGATGTAGTGGGATGATCAGTGTAACAACAGCTCCCCCTTTTTTATAAAAGGAGGAAATTAAAAGCCAGGGTGAAATAGCTCCGCAACTTTTTTCATTGATTCGTCGCGAGGGGGAACCGCCGGACGAAGAACTCTCCTCCCAGCCTCTGATTTAGAAAAGTCCTCTTTCCTGCTTCGCTGACAGCAAAGGCAAGATTCTATCTGGTTTGCTAATTTGCCTCCCACCACCTGTTCGTTCCATTCCATCTGTTAGACACTCAACTACCTATTATATACTCACCTGTCCATCATGTCCTTCTGGTTCCGTCCTCTGACTGTTTTCCCATGATCCACAACTCTCCAGTGTCAGGGGACTTCTACTTCCTCTCTTTATCTCTTCCAGCTGTCTCCTCCCGGCATCTCATACAGAAGCCATCACAACCCCATCCACCCATCATTCCCCCTCGCCTGATCTTTTCCATCACCTTCCAGCCTGTACTTCTTCAAAGAGTGTGTTCAACCCATTAGGCACCGTTTGTCGCTGGGCACTCCCCACCATGGGCGGTTTGTTAGTCATATCCTTCTATAAGATGATCTCACTGTCCCTCGACACTCCCCACCATTCACAACTTTTACCTCCGACCCTTATAAACCGGAGTCCCTCTGATCCTCAACAGTCCCCAACGTCCCTGCTTGTGCTGTTCTTCGGCGAATGAACAAATCGGATAAGGAGCGGTAGATTTGAACCTGCGGACGGCCCACGATGAGCGATGGCCAGTCGCACTCAACGGTTACGAACCTCTGGCGCTGGAGGTATGCGGGGAGTTTGCACATAAAAAGGAATGATGGCGTGGAAAGTTCAGTTTGCAGATTATCTTCACCCATATCAATAATTAATCAGATGGGCATTAAAAGCAATAGTTCCGCCCATTCTCTCAGCTGATTGATCGCCAGGGCGCAGCGCCTCACTGATGGAACCTCCTCCCGACCGCTGATTGACAGGTCGCATTTTCCTGTTCAGCTGCCAGCAGCGACCCCAACTGACAGTAAGAGTTTTTGTACAGCTGTCCCATCTCTCTGAGCCGCCGTGATCACTCCAGGCGCAGAAATACACTGCCGACGAATTCGCTTCCAGCTTGTCGGACTTCAGGAAGAACTCGTTGCTCTGCGATCTCTCCGCCGTAAAAACCGTCGAACAATCCCTCTGGCTGGACGTACGTAGCTGTCGTTGAGTAAAACATGTTCTCCGGACCCTTTCCCGGGTATTGCCCATACCAGTACAACACGTTACCAGCACTGCTGCTACCGTTGACTGTGCACCGCAGCGACACCTTCTGGCCAGGAAGGGCAGAGAAATCCGATGACTGGTGGATCCTCACCGTGGTCGCGTCTAGAAAAAATAGAAAAATAGGTGGTGAATGAACACGGACACCAGGGTTAATAGGGAAGGGGAGAAAGAGGGTACATTGAGGGAAGGGAAGAGAAGATCTGAAGTCGGGAGAGCTCCAGAGGTGGACGGAATTTAGAGGCGGCGGCTGAGGGAGATAGTGTGAGGACGCGATGATTCGTAACTAAATAAATAAAGTTTGCGAGACTAGCGGAAGGTAACGCAAGTGAGGGGGAATCTGAAAGGAAACAGAGACGCAAAAAAATAAAAGAATATTTTTTGTCAAGTTCACTCACAGTGGAAGGTAATGATGAACCGCAGAAACAGGAACATCTTTCCTGGCGGTTTTATTCTCTGAATGATGGAAGAACTGCGTGCAGCAGAGATGAATCCATTCACTTTTACCCCGTTTGCTACGTATCCCAGTGACGTAGATGTTTTGCGTAAGCAGCGATCAGCCACGCCCCTTCCTTGAACCAGCCCCGATTCGAGATATAAGCCTCCTCCGGCGCAGCAGAGAAACTGTCCGTCTCTCCCTCGTCACACCCACCCATCACAGTGACTCCTTTACCCTGGCATCTAATCACATCATTCACTGTGCATTCCCTATGCCTGTACACCAAAGACCCGCTGTTTGTCGTCGTTCCGCACCATTCCCGGTGAGTGTCCTGCCCTTCTACCCCGAACCCCCCACATTTGCTGATCATTTCACGCCGTTCACGTACGCGACCAGAACCCATGTAAGATGGCAAATCTATCATACTCTTACTTGCAATAATCAACCAAGTATTCTGAAAAAACAGAACTCGAGTACATAAAAGTTACCGGCCACATTGGGTAAACCAGCGAGGTCACATCCATTGCTGAAATGAAAATGAACATATGTTTAACGATAGAGAAAACTATCAATTTCAATGACTGAATACAAAGGGGAGAGGGACGGCCGTCCACTGGTGCTTGGTCATTGGTGGTCTGACCTTGCAGTTTCGGGACATGAGTTCGGACGGAGGTTCTGACCCTCTACCAAGCTAAACAACGGCCAATGTCGCACGACGTGAGGCCAGCAAGAACGCTGCACCTTACTATGGATCTGTGCTGTTTTTGACTCACTTGGGGTCAACGGCAGAATAACTAGGATGCAACGTGTCCCACGTGCCATCATCGGCCCGAGTTAGAGACCATCAAATGGTTAGCGCAATGCCAGCATTCAAGGAGAACCACTTTGCGTTTCCTGTTTGGACTACTGCTATGCAGCTGGCCAGTAGACAGCTGCGTCACTTCCTGCGCGTCATAAACGAGCACAATTACAATTCAACAACCGAAAGAGGGCGAAGATGGAAATACAGTTTGGTATTGAACGACAATGTCCGTGCGTGATGAAGAAGCAGACGTAGGAAATGCACTTCCTTTGATTGGTTAACTAATCAGAGGTCTAGGAGCCATAACCAATAAAGTCGCAGTTATTAGTCTCCAGCTGTTTATTATTTCCTGTATTATCTCTCTCTCTCTCTCTCTCTCTCTCTCTCTCTCTCTCTCTCTCTCTCTCTCTCTGTCTCTCTCTCTCTCTTCTCTCTCTCTCTTCTCTCTCTCTCTCTCTCTCTCTCTGTCTCTCTCTCTCTCTCTCTCTCTCTCTCTCTCTCTCCTCTCTCTCTCTCTCCTCTCTCTCTCTCTCTCTCTCTCTCTCTCTCTCTCACTCTCTCTCTCTCTCTCTCGCTTTCTACCGGTCTCTCTCGCTCACGTTCTAAATCCCTCTCTCACTTTATTTACCTATCTACCCATCAATCTAACTATTTATCCATCTACCCATCCATCTGTCGTAGTTTGTATCTGTCTATGGATATATCTTTCTACCATTCTATTATCGAACAATAATTAATTTTCGTTCATCTGTTGTGATGTCACTGGTATGCGTTCTGGGGAAGGTACAGGACTGACGGGCTCCACCTGAACACGAGGGTGAACAAATTCCATTCCTGACAGGTTTTGAACGCTATCCCTGCAAATAATTTAACTGCTTCAGTTGTAAATGTTGCTGTGGTTCCAAGAGGGCTGGGCAAAAGACTTCTGCTTCGTAAGAAATTCGAGTCGTTCACGGAATTCCTTTTGTGTGGAAATACCTTTTTCTCCTGATCTGATTTCCTGATATTACCTACTGGGTTGTGCAGATGGGAAGAATCAAAAGGCAATTGCATCTGGATATTGAGGCTCAATGTGCAGCGACCCCTGGTGGTGGGAGACAGCGGGTCCTGAGCCTTCAGCGACTGTGCGGAATAGTTTTTGTCAGGGGCGGCTCGACTTCTCAACCTCTGTGCGCTACTACAGGCGCAGAAATAGACGGCCGTGTGAGAGTGCGAGGCATTCTTTAGTTCCAGCTGAAAGAAAGTGCTACTGGATCTTGTTGCCGCGTAGGACTCTGACGTGAAACTGTTGACTATATCTTTCCCAATAGAATAGAAAAGAGCTTCTATTGCCCCGTCCGGTCGCTGTCTGTACCAATACATATGATTGTAGTCCGAATTCAGCAGCGTGCATTGGACGGTGCTTGACTCTCCCAATCCAACTGTCAGGGAAAGGGGCGACTGTTCCACATATATGGCCAGAATCCCTGCAAGGGAGAAATTCAATTAGAGTCTAATTTCTCTCAACAAATGGTAGCCCGTTCTCTGAAACTGAATTACCTTCCCCAGAACCACTGTTAACCTGACTTACGCGGGATCAATGCCACGATCAGCGGAAGGCAATATGTTCCCCGCATCATCGTTTGCAGAGTAGACCCTGGCGGACTTTGGGGTGGAGTGCCGTTGAAGACAAGCTTTCCTAAGAAATGTACTGCGTTGCTCGATATAGTTGCTGCTGCCGATTGGCCCTATGACGTCTATCACTTCCTGTGTAATTGATGGGCGGTACGTTCTACTTTTGTCTTCAGTAGAAAACCGAAAGAGAGTGGTCGGTCGCAGTTTCTGCAGTGTCGCTTGATTAAAGAAACATAAATACAGGAATACACACACGCATAAACACACACACACACACACACACACACACACACACACACGCATAAACACACACACACACACACACACACACACACACACACACACACACACACTCACACACACACACTCACACACACACACACACACACACACACACACACACACACATATCTAAGTATCTATGTATGTTTGCATGTATTTATCTATGTATCTATGCATTTATGTATCTCTCCACGGATCTACCTGAATTATTCCAAATGCTTCTGAATATTTCTCCGCATCCCTGACTCAGATGCTGAAAGCGCGTGAACGCCACAGGGATTTCGTGTTAGGTGAATGAAGAAGCTGTGGTGCTACATCAGCTATGGGAAATTCTTTGCTTTTCCTGGATAGAACAGAAATACTCAATATTACTGACCCAAGGTATGGAATGCAATACGTCAAAAATTAAGAATGAACTGTGAACTTGCTTTATATCTGTATCTGTCTATCCATCCAACTATCTATCTATGTAAGTATGTATGTACGTATATATGTATATAAGTATGTATGTATGATTTTATCTATCTATCTATCTATCTATCTATCTATCTATCTATCTATCTATCTATCTATCTATCTATCTATCTATCTATATCTATCTATATCTGTCCTTTCTGTCTATCTATTTATCTATCTATCTATCTATCTATCTATCTATCTATCTATCTATCTATCTATCTATCTATCTATCTATCTATCTACCTATCTATCTATCTCTCTCACCGAATTATGCGGAACTATCCATAATGCATTTGTGTGTGTCCACTGGTTCACTGACTCTGGACCCGCAGACTGAAAGCGCGTGAATGTTTCAGGGAATTTCGTGGCGAGTCGATGCAGAAGTTGTGGTTATACAGCAAACACAGAACGTCGTTTGTCTCCTGGTAGGAAAAGAAGCGAAAGATCAGTAGGAACTCAATGTGCTCCTGCCTCGGGTTGGCCAATCGCTCCTCTAGACAGAATACTGCGAAAGATGAGGTTGCAGCCAAGGTCTGCCGAGTTTGATAATAAAAGCAGCACAACATACACTCCATGGCATCATTATCAGCTACAGATACGCAGTGACTACACAGATATCCCGCCTTCTCCGCTGAGAACCCGCTCTAACATCCATGACGTCGTCAATTATTGTGTCCTTCTCAAAATTACAATCGTATAAATCCACGTATATATTCAAATTACCCAGATGACGTGGCCACTTTAGTAGACAGTTCTACACCCCACTTGTTAATGCAAATGTCTCATCAGCCAATCGTGTTGCAGCGTCAATACATAAGAACATGCAGAGATGGTCAAGAGGTTCCATTGCGATTCAGTCCAATCATCAGAATAGGGAAGAAATGTGTTTTAATTTACTTTTGATTGTAGAATGCTTATTGGTGCCAATCCGGAGAGGTTGTCTATCTCAGAAACGACTGAAATCCTCGGATATTCACACACTACTTTCTCTTGTGTTGACAGAGAATGTCGTGAAACACTTGTGGTAATTACATGGATGAAAACGCCCGGTTAATGGCCGATGTCAGAGGAGACCGGTCAGACTCTTTCAAGCTGAGAGGACGGCGGCAGTGTTTCAAGTAACCACGTGTTACAACAGTGGTGTGCAGAGGAGAATCTCTGAATGCACAATATATTGAACCTTGGAGCGGATTGGCTGCAATGGCAGAGGACCACGAACATACTGTGAGTTGCCATTTTATTAGGTACAGGATGTCACCAAACCGAGGTCTCCCCCATTAATTACATAATTATACAAGGCGTAGATGCATGTGCCAGATATTAGCATTTGTACAGATGCATCCGTAGGACAAACTCTTACAGATGCACCGTCATAACTTTTGCGCGTTGCTGTGTGCAGTTCGATCAGGGCAATGTGCAGCGATACACTGAGTGCTGCTGCCCCCAAGCGGCTAAAGGCAGATTCCACATCTTTTGGTGAATAGGTGGAAGGTTTTTACTGTGGCCGGAATCTAGTGCTCCAGCGGTCTTGATGGCCTTATAGTAAAGTGTAACATTGGATGCTTCCGGCCGAGACCGTTTATCAGGACTGAGAGTGAAAAGTACACGGGGAGGCGTTGAAGGACGATGCCAGAATTAAAAGTTGCGGGATGGGTTAAACGCCCCCTGGAATGTGATAGGTGAAGTCAGGTTGAAGGGAAAGGTCAAAGGCTGGAGTGGTATGAATAAGATAGGACAGGAGACTGAAAACAGGGGAAGGGGAAGGAGGAGAGGGCCAATGGGGAAGCAATAGTCAGGCGAGAAGAAGTAAAATGTAACAGTAATACTCACCATCAGATTGAAGGGTAGCCAGATGAAATATAAGAAGTTATTAGTCTACCTTGGGGGTGACCTCCTCTTGACAAGAGGGGCCGTCATGGACTGACACGTCGGAAGGATAATGGGAATCGGAATTACAGTGCTTGGCCACATTGAACTCCCTGTGCAGATATTCCATGAAAAGCTTGCGCGCAGAAATCAATTCATTACATTTTGAATTGAGATAGAGAAAGATAAATTAATAAATCCGTTTACATTTGCTGCATCTCAGGAGTTACGGTGAAAAGCTGGTCTTGCATAAAGGTCACAGTGCAGTGGTGTAGAATATGATTCGTCAATAATTTTTAAATTTGACAGAGAAAGCCGCGGGGAGGGTGAACAGGGCTACAGAGAGGTAGATTGTGAAGTCAGGAATCCACATTATTGTCCCATCCTCGAGCATAAGAGTAGGGTAAAGAAGGCTGAGAAGCTGCTGGATTGGTGACTGGAGCCTTTATTATCATTGGCTGCTTTACTGAAGTAACAAGGTGGACGGACAGAGGGGACATTTGAGCGATTTGCTGAGCTGTGGGCAGGGTCCTCTCGGGTTTCTTGCCGTCAATTCCAGAGCAGATGGTACAGCAGACCGTTATTCATCAAAGCCCCTATGCACGTCGATGTGATATCCGAGATAGAAAAAGCATGCGTGGAAAGGCAGCCTCGTGCCTCGTTCGTGACAGAAGGGGGCAGCCGAACATGGTCTTGTGCTGCCACCTACTGGTACAACAAGGCCACTGAACCACCCTGCTGGAGGCCGGAATGTTTTTGTAGTGGGAGACTCGTGATCTGAAGTTCTGTGCGCTACTACAAGCGCAGTATTAGACGGCGGAGTGGGAGGCCGATGTCCGTCCCAGTTCCAGTTTAAACAGAGTGCTGCTGGGTCTTGACGCTGTGTAGGAATCGGATGTGTAGTTCGTGACCAATCCTTGTCCAGCAGAATAGAAGAGACAATCTATTGCCTGGCCGGGTCGCTGCCTGTACCAATACAAGATTGGATAGTCCGTTTTCAGCAGCGTACACGAGACGTTCGCCGTCTCACCCTCTCTGATTGACAAGGAGGGAGGCGACTGGTCAACGAACACGGTCAGAATCCCTGTAAAACAGAAAATCGATTAGACTCCAATTTCCCTGAATGTCTGATCAGTTCGCGTGTGATCTTGACAGCAGGAATGGGCTGGCGTTCCCAAAATATTCTGTCCACTCTCCGGTTAACCCGAAGTTTCACACTATTCTGCACCGTGAAATTGGCGCAATACACCATCCTGACACACATGCCCTCTAATTCAGACAAAATGAGACTCTTCGAACCGCAGTGAGGAAGCGGGTTTAAATGTCGTTAAGCATAATCTCATTTGGTCTAGTTTCAATTTTGGCGCAGAACCCCACACACCCTCGGAGTAATCCCGATACCCGCTTCCGAGCTTAGCGAAACCGAAGGAGACGCGCAATTTCAATCGGGTCTGTTCGGCCAGCGCGGCAAGGATTTATCAGTGGGAAGGCGCTTTCACATTCGGCTCATGAGTAGCAAGGTAGGCATCAAAACCTTCGGCCTCATGTCCAGAAGATCTGCCAAGTCCAAACACGTACGATGTTGAAGCACGTCGTTCCACACCCTTTCCCCGAGATCTGTGATTTGTACTTACGTGAGATCATCGCCACGATCAGCGGGAGGCGAACAATCCTCCGCACCATCATCTAGAGGATGAGGATGTTTCCTCTATGTGAAGCTCAGAGCCAGCTCTCAGGGAAGTCTATCTGTGTGGTCTGATAAGGGAAAGAGATTCTCGTTGTTTTTGTGGCGATGACGTCACTTCCGCTACGGTGAACGCCTTCGGACTGACGATAATGCCCGAGGTGAGTTCATGCAATGCAGATACGTACGGACGATTTGAAGCTGGGAGGCGCACATCAATGGGAAGCCGGTTTAAAATAATTGGCCAATGTTCCCGAGGGCAGGGATTACGCAACCAGAATAGAGCTTCAACCGTGTTTGGCTTCGGTTGCAGAAACTAAACGCCACTTCACCATACCCTTAAAATAAGCGGCCTGTTTGAGAAACGGTAGGAAAAGACAAGAGAAGATTAGAGGACAAATGTTGTCTGTAGGGCTGAGACAGGAAGAGAATGGGGAAAAGCCGCCTGGATGTTGTATGGAGGGGAACGGCCGGGACAGACGGAAGGTATGCGGGAACAGCAGGCGATAGTGATATTTCACGTTAGCTGATCCAAAATGCCAGTAAGTACAGAGCGTGGAGGAAGAGCCAGTATAGAGTGTCCGAGGGAGCACCAGCCAGCTGGTTGAGACGGAAAGTCAATCTTCTCTCTGACCCCAAGTGTGGCAGCGAGAGGGCGGAAGGATTTTGTCAGCAGCGACTCGCCTTATCCGGCTCTGGGCCCTACACCAGCCAGCCAGCCAACTTTTCTACCGAAACCCCTCTGTTCCTCAATATTCTCAAACATCTCGGAGTTTTTTTTTATCAAAACCTAATACCCCGAGATTCTTCTGTTCCCGAACCGCCAGTATTCCTCGTATTCTGTGTTTCCACTCATGGGTAAACTGAACGTAGAGATGTGAACATTATAGGCGAACTCAAAGTTTCCCATCCTCCCAGGCCGATGATGTGTGGGGGGGGGGGCGCGCACGTAACAGGGAAGAATGGAGTGGAGAGGTGAGTGTGCGGATTGTCAACTGAATGCTTCAGAAGTGGAAGAAATTCAAAGCTGCGGTACAATGGCATCGCCCTTTACTTCACTGATTGGACACGCGGAGCACACGACTGTACGACAGGCCCACCTCCCACACTATGATCGACAGTAGACGTGTTTCCTGTTTTGCTGACAACAGTAACACTTCTGACGGCGAGGTTTTTGTACAGCTGCCCCGTCAGTCTGAGCCGCCGTGATCACTCCAGGCGCAGAAATACACGGCCGACGAATCCGCCTCCAGTTTGTCGGACTTCAGGAAGAACTCTTCCGTCTGCGGTCTCTCCGCCGTAAAACCGCCGACCAATTTCTCTGGCAGCACGGAATTAGCTCTGCTCGAGTGAAACATATACTCCGGACCGGTTCCCGGGGATTGTCGGTACCAGTACAAGTAGTTGTTAGCACTGGTACTACCCTCGAATGTGCAACGCAGGGGTCACATTCTGCCGGGGGGTCCGGAGAAAGCCGGAGTCTGGTGTATCGTCACTGCCGTCGCGTCTGGAAAAAGAGGCGGGTGAGGCAAAATGCGGTGATTAAACACTGGGACCCGGGTCAATTGGGAAGGGGAGAAAGAGGGTGCATTGAGGGACGGAAAGGGATGACAGAGCCGGGGAAAGCTCCAGAGGAGGTGGGAATTTATAGACGGTGGGCGTGGGCGGATAGTATGCGCGGACGCGATGGCAGGTGGAGAAATAAGGAATGATTTCGAGACTAATGAAGGGAAAAGCAAGTGAAGGGAATGTAAAATGTAGGCAGAAGCAGAAAGAAAAAAACAATATTTGTGGACTTTCACTCACAGCGGAAGGCGAGGATGAAATGCAGAAACAGAAACATCTTCCTTGGCGGGTTTAACCTCACATTGATGGACGCGGTGCGTGCGGCAGAGATGAATCCATTCACTCCGACCCCGTTTGTTACGTATCCCAGTGACGTAATGTAGTTTAACCCAAGCAGCAATCAGCCACGCCCCTTCCTTGAACCTGCCCCGATTCGAGAGATAGACCTCCCTCAGGTGCAGCTGAGGAAGTGCCCACAGAGATGGGTCACGGGACAAATGGGCGAGAAGTCTCAATCTAATTTCCCTCACAGGCAAGTTAGGATCAACACGGTCATGTACTGATTGTTAAGTTCCTTGTACGGAAGAATTTCCCTCATTTGAACGTCAAGGGAAGAAATGCCTGCGCCATCTACTCCAACGAATAACAACACCATGCCGTCTTCCATCATGACATTCGGCTTACCGGTTTTTTTTCTTTTGTTGTTGTTGACGGCAGGTTTCTGTTGTGCGTGAAAGATTTCCATTCCTGAGGTCCCTGAGTGCTGAACCTACCGAGTGTAGGACAGGCTGTTCACCTCAGGTCCCCGTGTTCCACATCACTTCACACCATTCACTGTGTGTGTCATACCCCTGTTCACCGGGATCCCCCGGTCCCTCGACACTTCCCACCATGCACTCTGAGTCCTACCCTTCTACACCGATGGCCCGGTGTTCGTCATCACTTCACACAATTCACTGTGTATGTCCTATCCTTCTGCACCGCAGGCCCGCTGTTTGTCATCGTTGTGCACCATTCCCGGTGTGTGTCCTGCCCTTCTGCACTGAAGTCCCACTGTTCCTGATCATTTCACGCCGTTCACAGTGTGCGCCCTACCTTTGTACACCCAGGTCCCTCTGTTTCTCAACACGCCAATTGTCCTACCATTTTGTGTTTCGACCAATGAATGTCAGGGATTAAATGTGGAGTATTTACTGGGTGGCGAATTAAGATGAGGGTAGTATCTCTCTATCTGATCATCGGAAGCTTTAACCTGAGCAAAAAAAAAAAATTAGAACGGCTGCAAAGATGTCTGTGCAGAATCGCTTCAGTCATTGTAAGTCATGACAAGAGCAGATGCGATATCGTCGCCCTTTGTTTCTTCAGTGACAGCAACGAAGCGCCACCTGTCGGACAGGCTCAAACACTCGCTCAGACTTACATCAAGCCGGTGAGGTTTTTAGTTCAGCTCCTCCGTCTGACCCACTCGCTGTGATCACGCCAGGCACAGAAGTACACGGCTGACGAATTCGCCTCCAAGCCGCCGGAACTCAGCCTGAAGCTGTAGCTGCTCGGTCCTCTCTGCGGTAAAGCCGTACAGCGACCCCTTTGGGTCTACGCGTCCGACATATGTCGAGCAGAACAAGTTCTGCAGACCCTGTCCCCGGTAATACCTGTACCAGAACATCGTATCAGCCGTGTTACTACTCCCCTCGACAGTACAGTTCAGCGTCACAGCCCGTTCGGTAGGACTGGAGAAAGCTGGAATCTGGCGGATCGTCACCGGGGGTCACATCTGAGGAAGAGAGTGGGAGTGAAATGAGGTGAGTGTGCGGAAGCGAGAACGGCGGTGTATAGAAGAGGGAGGATTGGAATTTGTTGTATCTTCGGGCGGCGGTCGGTACGAAGAAAGATTATAGTGAGGATGGAAATGTGCGGAGGAAAAGCGCATAATGAGATAGAAAAGGCACAGGACGAAAGGAATTGAGGATCACCCTAGGGAAAAGAGAGGAAATAATATTAGCAAATTTCCCTCACAATGGAAGCAGACGATCAGCTGGAGAAACAGCAACATCTTCCCTGGAACTTTATTCCGTCCCGAGTGAAAGTGTTGTGTTCAGGAGCAATGAATCCATTCACTTTCGCCCCGATTGTGATGTAACTCAGTGACCTGAATGGTCATTGGTGAAACGTATGGCCACGCCCCATGCTTCTTTTGGCCAATGTGAATCGAGGCATGCGCGATTATACTCTGCCGAATTATCACCAGTCTTTTCTTGACTTACCACATCCCTTTCACAACGGTAGACAAGTGGTGATTGCCTCGGTGCATTCTCTTCTTCCGTATCGCTCTCTCTCTCTCTCTCTCTCTCTCTCTCTCTCATCTCTCTCTCTCTCTCTCTCTCTCTCTCTCTCTCCCTCTCACTCTCTTTCTCTCCCTCTCTGTCTCTCTCTTTCTCTCTCTCCCTCTCTCCTCTTTCATTCTCTCTCTCTTTCTCGCTCACTCTCTCTCTCTCTCGCTCTCTGTCTCCCTGTCCCTCTCTCTCACTACCTCTCTCTCTCTCTCTCTCTCTCTCTCTCTCATCCTCTCTCTCTCTCTCTCATCCTCTCTCTCTCTCTCTCTCTCTCTCTCTCCTCTCTCTCTCTCTCTCTCTCTCTCTCTCTCTCTCTCTCTCTCTCTCTCTCTCTCTCTCTCTCTCTCTCTCTTTCTCTCCCCCTCCTCTCTGTCAAACTCGCTTTTCGTCATGCCGTCTCCCTTTTACTCCATCTCATCTCTGCGTCCGGTGATCTTTATTCAATAACTTCTTCTTCTCGCTTTCTATTACCGGATACGATTTCGGCGATTATCCGCCAGACCCGCGCCGCTGTTTCTCAGTCTCTCGGCGAGGCGGTGACGCTCCAATGCATCATTGAGGACGGCAGAACTTCTCAACTATACTGTACAGGCAGAACCCGGGGCGGGAGCCGCAGAACCTATTCTACTCCATGACTGCTCGAAGCGTGACCCCGGACACGGAGGTGGAGGGGTTCACCGCCAACCGGCCGAGTAACGCCGCCTTCACTCTGAGCTCATCTCGCCTGCAGCTGAACCACACGGCCACATATTTCTGCGCTCGCAGTCTGCACAGCGACTGCCAACGACGGAAGCCTCGAGCAAAAACCCAACAGGGTAGTAGGCGACATTAATTCACATTGAAAGCGAATACCTCACAGTCCGAAAGGGAAAATTCAGACAGCGGCACGGCAAAGTCGGAAAGCAGCAAGATGCCGAGAGAAATGATTAGTCTCGTATTCTTTGATACGTCGGATCCACTTACGGTCGCAAGCCCCGTTGCTTTCTCACGGGCTGTTCTGAACCCCTCTGCCAATTACATACAGGTTGCTGGTTGACCTCATGGGTTGGCCTTCTTTATCTCCTTTCTGATCCTGAGCATGATCCGAGATTGCTGCAGAGGGCGCAATTGAGCCGCGAATGCAGAATCCTCGGTCAGAACAGCACCTGCATTTTGAAAACCTTTCGCTGAATCTGGCGCCCTGAATTATTTACTAACATCTGGTGCAGGATTTAAGGCTCCCATATCTCCATCCCAACTGTAGCGAACTTAACCTGGGATGGATGGCATAATCCATGATGATTGATGCTGCTTGCTGTTGAGGGAAGGGAGAAAGAAGAAATAATTGTGCGCGTGCGTGGAAAAGTTTCTACGTCCTTCACTTGAGGACGTGGGTTTCCTCCGGGTGTTCCGGTTTCCACTCAAGTGATCAAAGTAGCGGTTAGTAGGTTCATTGTCCTGATTAGGGAACTGTTAAAATAGACTGGTTACAGGGGCGACTTGACTCGGTCAGTCGGTAGGAACTGTTCTGTGCTTTACGTCCAGATTAAAACCTCGGAGCACGACGCTCTCTGGCTCCCCGCACAGGCCCGGGGAGAAGGCTCATTACAGGCTGTAAAGTGGCTCGTGCTGCTGCCGTCTCGTTTATCCAGCTGGCGGTGTTTTATCGCGGAAGCCCCAAAATGCCCAGAGTTGCGCATGCAGTACGAGTTCTCTCTGTCATCATACGTGTTCTCTCTGCGTGCTTGTGGTATTTTTATTGGACAATAAGCCGCCCTCTCTGCTGCCCGGTTACCTGGACCGTGGACATTGACTTTACTTTCATAGGCATTTCAAGGTGAATTTCGCGTTAAAGTTTAATTTTAATTGTTACTAAAACATATATCGATACGCATTATTAGAGCCAAACGAGACAGTGTAACTCCGGGGCCAGGATGACAGCCACAGTACCATCAATCACACAAAGCACAGGGCGAAATACTGTCACCTGAAATATATATATATATGTTCATGGATGTTGCAGCAACCTGCCGTCCGACACAATACAACGTTTTGTCTGCCGGTTGGACGCTAGGGCGCAGCATCGACTGAAACCTGGACGCCGCGCCACACTGACTACGGTGGAGCTTACGGACTCCGACGCTTCTCTGCTGGTCGGCAGTCAACGGGCGTCAACGTGGCTTCAGGCCGAGTCTATTGTCCTACCGAGGCCACGGAGCATCCGCGCTGTTTGCTGCTACGGTCTGCAGATAAATCAGCGAAACCAATTTTGCTGCCTTCCACGTTAACATTGTCCTGCAGGACACCAGAAATCAGTGATCGCTGTACGTCTGCTCATCTCCCTCCGGCACCGATACATCCGGCTCCTCTCTGACACAGGCCTCACCCACGTCCTGCTCCTTCAGTTTCTCTGTCAAGAGCTACACGCCCATGGGGTGGACCTGATTTTCCTGAAATAATAATGTCCCGTAGGGTCTTCCGTACCGGAAACGAAAAAGAAGTTTTAAAAGTACAATATGGAGGCCTTCTGCCGCCATCCACTTCATGCGTCGACATTCGTGCAGATCTTCTGACCTCTACTCTTGAAATGTGTGGTTGTTTGAGTATCCGCAGGGGGAGCTGACTCAGGAAGGCAACGACCCACCATGAAAGAACGCCCCCCCCCCTCCCCACCATCAGCACCATCCGGTCTGTGCCTTCTCCCCGCACCTTCCACCGGGCAGGAGGAAGATAAGCTGAAGTCCCTACACCACATCGTTCAGGGGCAGCGGCTTCCCTTCAACAATCCGGTTCCTGAACCGACCGGCCCAGCCCGGATCTATCCCTCAGTACAGCGAAACTGTGACCACTTGGCAAAAAGGTGGACTTTGTTTCCGATGCCTCCTGTAGCCACTGCCTGTCTGCCCTTTTCTTCTGTCGCCCGAGCCCATCCACTTCCTTAAAACAACCAGCGTAATGAAAGATCCCAGACACCACTCGAGCAGCTTCTCTCCCGTTTGACTTCCGACTCTCCAACAGGCCGTTTGTTCCAGAGGAGGCTGCAATAATGTGGACTCTCCGCATCACAACCTACCCAATTATGGCCCGTATGGTCCGGTTTCTCTGTTTAACTCCATACTCGTGGCACCACAAGCTACCCTGATATTAATTTCTGGGTATTTACAGCAGATGTGTTAAAATAAACCAATAGCGCCCGTGAAAAGAGATGGACAAACAATTTCTAAATGAAGGCCAACTGTGCAAAGGCACAATAAGCAAACAACGTTAAATATGTACGTAATATCATTGAGATCAGAGTCTGTGAAAAATTTAAAGAGATTCCCTATGTTTCCAAACACTCAGATACTGAGCTGAGTGACGTTGCCAACACTGAGTCAAGAGCCGGAGCCAATGAGAATAACTTCACTCACCTCAACACTGAAGGAAACAAGATGGCGGCTACACTCCGCCTTGCTCTGCGGTCATGGCGAAGGCCGATTACTTTCTGGCAAGGAATTGATTCCCGGATCACGGAATTGTAAGAAAGTAACTAGCAGCTCTATTCTGGTAATGCATTTATTTGGGGTCATTAACGGAGTATTTGGAACCTAATTCCCATTTTCATTCCTGGGATGTCCGGACTGTTGGACGCAGAGAGGTTAGAGAGATTGAGCTTGTACACTCTGGAATTAAGGTGATTGAGTCGGGATCTGATTGCAACATGTAAGATGATTAAGGGATTGGACAAGACAGAGGCAGGAAATATGTTCCAGATGCTGGGAGTGTCCAGTACCAGACGGCATGGTTTAAGAATAAGGGGCAGGTCATTTAGGATAGAGTGAAGGAAAAACTACTTCTCGCAGAGAGTTGTGGGGGTGCGGAATGCACTGCCTCAGAAGGCAGTGGAGGCCAATTCTCTGGATGCTTTCAAGAAGGAGCTAGATAGGTATCTTATGGATAGGGGTGTCAAGGGATATGGGGACAAAGCAGGAACCGGGTATTTACAGCAGATGATCAGCCATGATCTCAGAATTGGAGTGCAGGTTCGAAGGGCCGAATGGTCTACTTCTGCACCTATTGTAAATTTTCTTTTGTTATTTCCTCTCAGCTTGGAATCATCCAAACTTGCCTGTAGCGCATGCGTGGAACTCGGGTCTCATCACAGCTTGTCAGCACTGTAAACCGCACCCAAGAGGCAAATATACTTTCGGAAGTGACACGATTGCCACGGAGCCAATGGGAGAATTTCTTTCTCAGGCCACGCAGATAGACTTCCCAGTGAGCTGAAACGGAACATCACTCGATTCCACACAGCGGAGGTATCCTCGCGCACTAAATGATGCTGACGGCCAGGCTTTGCATTCCGCTGATCGTGGCGGTGATCCCGCGTAAGTTAAAATCGCAAGTCTGGTGTCAGGGGGTGGAAAATGCCCTTTGTGGAACGGCAAGGTGCAGTATTGAACGTGGTTCTTCTTGGTAGATTTTCTCCCCAAGAGGCCAATGATTTCATGTCTCCCTTTCAACAAATGACAAAGTATTTTATGACAGATAAATATGTAACGCGCTTGTCAGAGTGACCCCCTGTGTGGTCCTTCAGTTCTGCCACGAAGCTCTGAGAGGATATCAGGGGTATCTTGTAGGATGCGAGGGGAATTGAACTCAGAACAAATGTGTGCTTGTTAAACGGCATTTTACCCCGGTTCCTCACTGCGGTTCGATGGATCAGCTTTTGCCCGAGTTCGAGTACGTGTGCGTCAGCGCTTTCGTGCGTTTGGGTGTCTCATCTCACAGCAGTTCGTTGTGTTGGTCGCAGAGCGGCCGGTGTCTTTCGAGAGTACAAGCCCCTTCTCCGAAGACATTGTGTTTGCTTGTCAGTGCTACAAGAAAGAACAAGGTGGGCGGGGGAGATGGAGAGAGAGAGAGAGAGAGAGAGAGAGAGAGAGAGAGAGAGAGATGAGTTGAGTTAGGCTGTTCAGCCCATCGAGTCTGACCCACCATTCGGCCATGGTCATCGGGTGAGGATCCGACATCACGCCTATTGCACATCGCACA
Source organism: Hypanus sabinus (assembly GCF_030144855.1). Lineage (NCBI taxonomy): Eukaryota > Metazoa > Chordata > Chondrichthyes > Myliobatiformes > Dasyatidae > Hypanus > Hypanus sabinus. The sequence goes on along the minus strand of NW_026781450.1, from coordinate 23,454 downwards.
ACAGTGCGAATCTCCGGGTTAATCGGAGAGTGGCCATGGTCTGTCGATAACACCAAACTCTTCCATCTGTCTTGCTTCCGCGCCCTTTGATGATCAATTGAGAGAAATTGGAGTCTAATCTGATTTCTGTCCCACAGGGATTCTGACCGCCTACGTGGAGCAATCGCCTTCCTCCCTGTCAGTCGCAGAGGGAGAGCCGGCCACTCTCTCGTGTACGCTGCTGAATACGGGCTATCCAAGTATGTACTGGTACAGACAGCGATCCGGCCGGACAATTGATGTTCTCTTCTATTCTGCTGGGCAAGGTTTAGCTATGAACTACACATCTGATTCCTACGCGGCGACAAGACCCAGCGATACACTGTTTAAACTGGAACTGAGGCGGGCATCGTCCTCCCACTCCGCCGTCTACTTCTGCGCTTGTAGTAGCGCACAGAGCTTGAAGTAAAGGGTCTCTCAGTACAAAAACCTTCCTGTTTATCACAGGGTTGTTCAGAGTTCATGATACACCACTAGGAGGCAGCAAAACAGCCGCATTTTGACGGGAATCTGAGATGTCGGGTCGTGAAAACTGTCCTATCATCGGGCAGAGACTTTCATTCGCAAGGTTTCTTGTGCTGTTAGCATTTCCGGATACACTGCAATTCAACCATTGCGCTGTCGAATAGAACGGCGTGGTAATCAACGCTCAAACTCTACCACCCTATCCCTTGGAAATGATGCGGCGGTTACTTCCACGTCCTTGAACGCTTTATCTATTTCTATTGCAGTTAACAAGAATTACATCAACATGTAATAATTCAAGTGGATAGAGAGAGAGAGAGAGAGAGAGAGAGAGAGAGAGAGAGAGAGAGAGAGAGAGAGAGAGAGAGAGAGAGAGAGAGAGAGAGAGAGAGAGAGAGAGAGAGACAGACAGACAGACAGAAGGGAAGAAACAACGAAAGTGAATTTATTTTCAACGTAAGTGCAGCTTTCCACATGATACACCGAGATTCGATTTGAGACAGGCACTCACAGTATAATAAATAAATACAATAGAATATATGGGGAAAAAGAAATCACACACAATTATAGAAAATGAAGCAGCACTGTGCACTGGCTCTTCCTCCACGCTGTGTACTTACTGGCGCTTTGAATCAGCTGACGTGAAATGTCACTATCATCTGCTGTTCCCCGCAAACCTTCCGTCTGTCGCGGCCGTTCCCCTCCATACCACATCCAGGCGGCTTTTCCCCATTCGCTTCCTGTCTCAGCCCTACAGACACCATTTGTCCTCTAATCTTCTCTTGTCCTTTCCTACCGCTTCTCAAACAGGCCGCTTATTTTGTGGGTCTGGTGAAGTGCCGTTTATTTTCTGCAATCGACGCGAAACACGCTTGAAGCTCTTCTATGGTTGCGTATTCCCTGCCCTCGGGAACATTGTCCAATCATTTTGAACCACCTTCCCATGGATGTGCGCTTCCCAGCTTCAAATCGTCCGAACGTATCTGCATTGCCTGAACTCACTTCGGGCATCATCGTCAGTCCGAAGGCGTTCACCGTAGCGGAAGTGACGTCATCTCCACAAAACAACGATAATCTCGTTCCTTTATCAGACCACACAGATAGACTGTGTGAGAGCTGGCTCTGAGCTTCACATAGAGGAAACATCCTCATCCTGTAGATGATGGTGCGGAGGATTGTTTGCCTCCCGCTGATCGTGGCGATGATCCCAGGTAAGTACAAATCACAGATCTCGGGGAAAGGGTGTGGAACGACGTGTTTCAGCATCGCACGTGGTTAGACTTGGCAGATCTGGACATGAGGCCGAAGGTTTGATGCCTACCTTGCTACTCATGATCCGAATGTGAAAGCGCCTTCCCACTGATAAATCCTTGCCGCGCTGGTCGAACAGACCCGATTAAAATTGCGGGACTCCTTCGGTTTCGCTAAGCTCGGAAGCGGGTATCGGGATTACTCCGAGGGTGTGTGGGGTTCTGCGCCAAAATTGAAACAGGACGAAATGAGAATATGCTTAACGACATTTAACCCCGCTTACTCACTGCGGTTCGAAGAGTCTCATTTTCTCTGAACTAGTGTGCATCTGTGTCAGGCTGGTGTTTAGCGCAAATTTCACGGTGCAGAATAGTGTGAAACATCGGGTTAACCGGAGAGTGGACAGAATATTTTGGGAACGCCAGCCCATTCCTGCTGTCTTGATCACACGCGAGCTGATCAACAATTAAGGGAAATTGATGACTAACCGATTTTCTGTTTTACAGGGATTCTGACCGTGTTCGTTGACCAGTCGCCTCCCTCCTTGTCAGTCGGAGAGGGTGAGACGGCCAGCGTCTCGTGTACGCTGCTGAAAACGGACTATACACGAATGTATTGGTACAGGCAGCGACCCGGCCAGGCAATGGATTGTCTCTTCTATTCTGTTGGACAAGGTTCGGTTAGGAACGACACATCCGATTCCTTCACGGCGACAAGACCCAGCAGCACTCTGTTTAAACTGAAACTGGGACGGGCCTCGGCCTCTCACTCCGCCGTCTACTACTGCGCTTGTAGTAGCGCACAGAACTTCAGATAACGCGTCTCCCACTACAAAAACCTTCCAGCCTGCAGCAGGGAGGTTCAGTGGCTTTGTTGTATCAGTAGGTGGCAGCAACAGACCGCGTTCGGCTGCTACTTTCTGTCACGAACGGTCTGCACTCGGCTGCATTTCCGCGCATGCGCTTGCTATCTCGGATAGGAATTGACGGCAGGAAACCGGAGAGGGCCCTGCACACAGCTCAGCACATCGCTCAAACAGGATCTTTACCTTCGTTACCCTATTCTTATGCTCGAGGATGGGACAATAATGTGGATTCTCGCATTCACAATCTACCTTTCTGTAGTCCTGTCTCCCACAATGCGGTTTCCTATGTCGGTTTTAAATATTATTGATGAGCCTTATTCTACACCAGTACACTGTGATCTGTATGCAGGACCAGCTTTTCACTGTAACTCCAGAGAGGCAGCTAGTGTAAAGAAATTTATTAATTTACCTTTCTCTATTTCAATTCAAAATGTAATGAATTGATCTCTGCGACAAGCTTTTCACCGCATAACTGCACAGGAATTCTCTGCGGCCAGGAATTGTAATTCCAAATCCCTATCACTTTACTCTATCAGTCCAGCCTGTGACCTGTCAGTTCAACCTGACTTCACCTATCACATTCCAGCTGTCCTTTAACTCATCCCGCAACTTTTATTTCAGGCATCGTTCTCCAACCCCCTCCCCGTGCACTTTTCACTCTCAGTCCTGATAAACGGTCTCGGCCTGAAGCATCTAATGTTACACTTTACTATACAGCCATCAAGAGCGCTGGAGCACTAGTTTCCGGCCACAGTAAAAACTTTCCACCTATTCACCAAAAGATGTGGAATCGGCCTTTAGCCACTTGGGGGCATCAGCACTCAGTGTATCGCTGCACATTGCCCTGATCGAACTGCACACAACAACGCGCAAAATTTAAGACGTTGCATCTGTAAAAGTTTGTCCTACGGATGCATCTGTACAAATGCTAAAATCTGACACATGCATCTATGCCTTGTATAGTTATGTAATTAATCGGGGAAACTTCCCTTTGGTGACATCCTGTACCTAATAAAATGGCAACTCACAGTATGTTCGTGGTCCTCTGCCATTGCAGTCAATTCCCTCCAAGGTTCTACATATTGTGCATTCAGAGATGCTCCTCTGCACACCACTGTTGTAACACGTGGGAACTTGAAACGCTGCCGCCGTCCTCTCAGCTTGAAAGAGTCTGACCGTTCTCCTCTGACATCGGCCATTAACCGGGTGTTTTCAACCACGTAATTACCACAACAGTGTTTCGCGACATTCTCTGTAAACACAAGAGAAAGTAGTGTGTGAATATCCGAGGATTTCAGTCGTTTCTGAGATAGGCAACCTCTACCGGATTGGCACCAATATGCATTCTACAACCAAAGTAAATTAGCTCACATTTCTTCCCTATTCTGATGACTGGACTGATTCGGAATGGAACCTCTTGACCATCTCTGCATGTTCTTCTGTATTGACGCTGCAACACGATTGGCTGATGAGACATTCGCATTATCGAGTGGGCGTAGAGCTGTCTACTAAAGTGGCCACGTCATCTGGCTAACTTGAATGAAAACGTGGATAGATACGATTGTAATTTTGAAAAGGACACAACGATTGAAACATGGATGTTAGAGCGGGTTCTCAGCGGACAAAACGGGATATCTGTGGAGTCACTGCGTATCTGTAGCTGATAATGATTCCACGGAGTGTATGTTGTGTTATTTATATTATCAACTCTGCAGACCGTCGCTGCAACTTCTCATCTTTCGCAGTATTCCGTCTAGAGGAGCGATTGCCCAACCCGAGGCAGGAGCATATTGAGCTCCTACTGATCTTTCGCTTCTTTTCCTACCAGGGGACAAACGACGTTTTGTGTTTGCTGTATAACCGCAACGTCTGCATCAACTCGCCACGAAATTCTCTGTGACATTCACGCGCTTTCAGTCTGCGGGTCCAGAGTCAGTGAACCAGTAGACACACACAAATGCATTATGGATAATTCCGCATAATTCGGTGAGATAGATAGAAAGATAGATAGATAGATAGATAGATAGATAGATAGATAGATAGATAGATAGATAGATAGATAGATAGATAGATAGATAGATAGATAGATAGATAGATAGATAGATAGATAGATAGATAGATAGACAGACAGATGGATAGACGGATAGATAGATAGTTCTTTCGATCAGATGTCGGCGTCCTATGCACCTTGAAAGGGTTCCGGGGTGCAGTGAGTAGTTAAAATATATATTAATGAGAAACAGGACCTTGTGCCCTATTTGCTATCGCATCTATTTCCCGATTCAATTGTGATGGGTCAGGAAGAGAAAGGAAGAGGTACACCGGCTCCAAATATTCAGGGACGTCTTCCGGTAAATTATTTCCTCTTCCTGAGAGACAGCCCAGCCTTTCGACCCACCAGGAACGTGTTGCCCAATTACACCCACGTGACCAATTAACCCATCAAGCCCCAGGTCAATGTGGGAGGAAACCGGGACACCCGGAGAAAAGCCCACCGTTTCCGGCAGAGAAAGTCAGTACAGAGTGCAGTGGTAATCGAACCCGGATTCGGCAGCGCTGGAAAGCGATTCCACCAACCGCTAATTCTCAGTCTCATTCCTTCCTCGAGACTACGATACCTGCCGTGTTCGCGCTATCTTCCCTCTGAAGAACCCTCTCCACTCTCTCCAGCTTCAACCCTTCTGTTTGAATTCCCCCATCTTCGCCGTCACCCTCCCCTCTCCTACTTCTCGGAACGCCTACACTCATACAGCACCTTCCTCTTCTTTCTCAGACGCGCCCTCGGTGACGATCCACCAGGCACCGGCTCTCTCCGCGTCCCCGAGCGGGGAAGCGGAACTGGAGTGCACACTTGAAGGCGCTGCTCGCTCCGGTAACACGTTGCTCTGGTACAGGTAGTAGCCTGGCAAGCCGCTTCGGAACCTCATTTACATTTGCGCTTGCCGGTCACCAGGAATCTGCAGGGCCTGTGGGCGGTTTCACCGCAGAAAGGCCGAATAATAACGGGTTCTGCCTGAAGTCCCCAGGCCTGGAGGCGGGATCCTCGGCCCTATATTACTGCGGCTGGCGAGTTCACGGCAACAAAGAGAGGCGGCGGAGCTGAGCGAAAACCTGAGAGTCTCAGGGGTCGCTGCCGCCTGCCGGAGACGCAGTGCGTCAGCTGTCAATCAAACAAGGGGGCGGGGCGACCAAACGTGAGCAGCGGCACGGTTGCCAATGAAAGTTCGATGAATTTGAATGACGCGAGATGTGCTTTCTCGTTTTGATAGTCAAGTCCCCTCCTCCTCCAGAGAAGATGAGGTGCGTGTTTAAACAGTCGCCGTCATAACTCCATGTATAAAATAGAACATTATCGTGCAGGGAAAGGCGCCTCGGCCCGCAATGTGCGGACGACCCAAATTTACTGATAATCATACACTAGGACTTCAGTTGCTATCTGGTGAATAGACCCTTCGGATTTTAGGCCTTGCGATTTCACCTGCTGTTCTGTCAAACACATTATCCAAACGCGTTTCATTTTCTGGGTATTGAACGCAAAGCACGAACGTATCAACGGTGGATCTACTGCCGCCTGGAGTCAGTTCTGCATTGTAGCACCCGGGTCGGCAGAGGAAAAGATAAGGGAGACTGTAGAGACGACGCGGAGCGGGGGTGTGGGCGCGAACGGAAATCGATGCCTGTCGGAGTGGGGGCGGAGAGAAACCAGAATGTTGCATAGAAGTTTACAAACAAAACAGGAGGAAGGTGACACAGTTCGGCATTGACGACAGGCTCAAAAAAAAGGGTCAACAAATACAACGGCCGAGAGAACATAGAAAATACAAGTCCCTTCTGCTCTATCCCCTCTTTTCTCCGCTTCTTTCTTTCTTCCTTCCATTCACGCATTCATTTATTCTGTCTTTCAGTCTGTCACTGTCTATCTGTCTCCAGCCTCTCATTCTTCATTACTGTCTTTCTTTCTCCTTTTTATTCTATTTATCATCCGTTCTTTGTGCTTTTCTTCCTTTATTTCTTTCTCACTTTCTTTCTGCCTCACAGAGACACACACTTTATTTCTCGTTCCCTGCCTTACCCGGCTCTACATTCTCTTTTCCATTCTTTCTTGATAGATTTCCTTCTTTGCTGGGGCAGATTTATTCGGGACATTTCAGACGCTCTCAGTCCGGCGCACGGCTGACAGATACGTAAGTGAAGCGTTACGTGGGAGGGAAGGGAATACATCGGTCGTAATGGGCTGAACGCGTGTCCTCTTTTCTATGATTCCGCAATCGACATCATATTCTCTGAACGGCTTTAGATTCAAGAGAAAGATGAGCGTAGTGATGTGTCTGAAATCTTCCAGCCGGCGGGTGAATAAATTCCCGCTCGTTGCAGGTCCGGGATATTCACTTGCGATTCCGGCATTGCTGGAAGAACGATGTCTTGCCGCGCAGATCACACTCCGCGTGTCGCAAGGTTAATTGTTGAGGACCGGACTCAATGGTTCGCCACCTGACATATGACATCGGCATATCTCCGCGCGAATAACCAATGAGGGGAGAGCGCTTGAGGCGCCGGCGCCACGTGGCACTGACGTAGTCTGAACTTCCAGCGCCATGAACCCGTGGATCCGCAGCTCTCTCTGTACAGTTCCATTCACACTGAGATTTTAAGCCAAGGGTCGGACATCGGGGCGGGGGGAGGCAAAAAAAATCAATGGAAGTCAGAGGGAAATGGACTCGCAGGTGTGCAGACATGGAAAGAGAGTGAGAGAGTGTGAGCGAAATGGAAGAAGAGAGAAAATGGGGAGGCGGGTGTTTACAGAACGGTGTAAAAATGTCCGTCATATCACTACAGATGGTTTGGACTCCACAGAGAACTGATCAAAATATTACCCAGTGCAGACATAGAGTAAGGCGGAGCAGTGACAGTCATTGGCTGCACAGAGAGACAGAGAGAGAGAGAGGGAGAGAGAGATTGAGGCAGTCAGAAAGAGAGAGAGAGAAATGAAAAGTATCCAGTGATTAGCAGTTCTGGGGGTGTAAGTGCCTTGTTAATGAGCGAGGTCAGAGGAGATTGGTAGGCTGGCACCTTCCTGTTAACTTGAACCAGTAACTCGAATAACAACGCATTTTTACAGTGGTGTGCAAAAGAACATCTCTGAAGGCACAACATGTCAAACCTTGAAGTGGATGAGCTACAGCAGCAGAAGACCACGATCATACACTTGCAATCCAGTGGCCATTGAGTGCTCACGCACTTTGATAATACATTTACTTTGACTTTGAATGATCTATTTTGTCTTTCTTTACAACGGGAATATATTTGGTTATAGATTTGGAATATAGATGGCTTGGGGCCATCTGTAACTTTGCTGATCCAATTAACCACATTATCATCCAGTTCATCGAAATGCAGTGGATGGCAACCATCAAAGGAATCAGCGTTGATCCCTGTGGCGCACCACTGGTCACAGCCCTTCAGGCAGAGAGACAACCATCTACTATCACTCTCTGGATTCTCCCTAAAACCTAATATCTCATCCAATTTACTACGTTTTTTGTATGCCAAACAACCGAACACTTCTCACCAACCTGTCATGTAGGATCCTGTCAAATGTTTTGCTAAAGTCCATGTAGACGTTATCCACTGCCTTGTCGTCATCGAATTTCTTGGTAACTTCCTGTAAAATCTCCAAGATTGGTTAACCATCAACTACCATGCACAATGCCATGCTGCCTATCCCTCATCAGACCCTGTTTAAACAAATATTTTTCAATTTCCGTAGGAGACTGAGGTCCTTTAAAATCTGCCGGACGATGCTGAGGATGTTCTACGAGTCTGTGGTGGCCAGTGTTACCATGTTTGCTGTTGTGTGCTGGGGCAGCAGGCTGAGGGTAGCAGACAGCAACAGAATTAACAAACTCATTCGTAAGGCCAGTGATGTTGTGGGGGTGGAACTGAACTCTCTGACGGTGCTGTCTGAAAGAGGATGCTGTCCAAGTTGCAAGCCATCTTAACCAATGTCTCCCAACCACTCCATAATGTACCCGTTAGGCACAGGAGTACATTCAGCCAGAGACTCATTGCACCGAGATGCAACGCTGAGTGTCATAGGAAGTCATTCCTGCCTGTGACCATCAAACTTTACAACTCCTCTCTCGGAGTGTCAGACACCCTGAGCCAACAGGCTGGTCTGGACCGATTTCCACTTGAATGATTGACATTATTATTTAATTATTTATGGGTTTAAATTACTATATTTCTTCACTATTCTTGGTTGGTGCAGCTGTAACGAAACCCAATTTCACTCGGAATCAAGGAAGTATGATAAATTGAGGGACAGATACTCATAAGGAAGCTGAGTGGCCGCAGAAGGACTTATGACTGATTGGTAGTAAAGGCATAATAGAAGGCAATCATGGGAAGTGTATTGTCGTGCACATCGGTAGAAGAAATACAAATATTGACTTTATTCTAAATGGAAAGAAAATTCACAATAAATGATGTCCGAAGAGATTTGGAAGTCCTTATTAAGGATTCCATCTCGGTTCATTTGCTGTTTATGTCTGTGCTGTGTAGGGCATATACGTCGTTTGTATTAATTTCGTGTGAATTAGAATCTAAAAGCAACGATATAATGTTTAGACTTCATAAAGCACCGGGAGGCTTGGCTTGGGCTGTGGTGAGCAGTACTGGGCCCTTTCCCTCAGAATGGATAAGCTGAAATTGGAGAGAGTCGAAGGAGGTGCACGAGAATGATCCCGACATTTCGGAACGAGCCGCTTCATCCGGAAATGTCTGCCGTTAGTCAGCGAGTGGACGCCGGATAGACGGCACGGCAGATCAGATAACGAAGGTCTGCTCAAGATCGCGACTTCACACTTCATGCCTGTGCTTGCTCAGGGACTCAAGTCAGTGAACCAAACTTGCGGACAACTCTTCATATTCGACCCCTGAAAAGAAAGAGTTAAATTTGATGAATGCTTGATATAGCTGCCAAGGTAACACAGAACAGAAGTTTGCAATGAAAAAAAAAGATTGCTTCCTGGAACCTGGTAAGAGCATGAAGATGTGCATGGACACACATCCTTTAGGTAAGATACTGGAGCACAATCTGTTCTTGCTTACAGATCTGCTCTCTGTACCTCTGCCATTGAGCGAGATCGGAGGGCGACATGTGCAGGCACAGGCTGCTACGACTAGGGGGCGTAAATGCACTGCAGTGGAATTTATGTTAGATTTTTCGAAGGGAATGAAAGGGAAAAATTATTTTTGTAAAGTTGAATTTTCTCCGGCTGCGATGCAACAAAGACTAGGAGACAAAGATGGAAGCTCGGGCAGAGACAGAAAGAGACATCGAAAGTCGAAGGCTACTCTATGCAGAAAACAAGGTTTTTCACAGGGCGAATGGCCGTCATTACGCAAGTCCTTTGATTTCAACGAAAGGGAGGTGAATTGTGTCCCGTCTCCTTACACCGGTTGTGTTGTTTTCCTGAACTTCAAAGACTTGGGGGCAATAAATACATCACACGTAGTGAGTTCCGAAGGTGAAAGGGTTGGACTGATACTGAGACAGACACAGGAGGAGGGAAACAAACTATTTCAGGTTATCAGTGACCAAGTGGGGGAAGCCGTTCATGTAGTGCCAGGGGAAGGGAAAGAGGGCGTCTGGTGATCAACGTGGCACACAGATTTCCAAAGTTACAAAATTTGTGAGCTTAAATAAATCCACAATGTGAGATGGGGGTGGGGGAGAGATGAATAAAGCGAGAGGGTGGGACGGAGAAAGGGAGAGTGTTATCTGGTCAATTTGGGAGAGCGGCTCAACTCTCGGATCGTTTTGGGGCATCGTATCCTCCTTCCTTCAAAGGTCTGTATAGATTTCCAAAATTGCAAAGACCTGGGAGCATCAAAAAATCACACACGGTGAGCTAAATGTGGAGAGGAAAAAAGGAGAGGGACGGACGAGGACAGCCACAGTGAGACTGTATTGTGTGGCCAACCTGGTGGACCGGAAGCAGCAGCCCTCGAATCGGGTTGAAGTATGGAAGGGGAGTGCCCAATAGCTACGTCCTCAAGTCCACCTACGTCACTGGTATATGTAACAAACTGGATGGAAGTGAATGAATTCGTCTCTGCTGCAGGCGCCACTTTCACCACTGAGAGAGTCAACCCGACAAGGAAGATGTTTCTCTTTCTGCAATTCATCCTCGCCTTCCGCTGTGAGTGAAAGTTCCCAAATATTATTTATTTCCCTCTCTCTGCTTCTGCTTTCCTTCACGTCCCTTCCACTTGCTTTCCCCTCCCGTCGTCTCGGATTCATTCCTTATATACTTAAGAGGCCTCGCGTCCGCAGACTATCTGCCCTCTGCCGCCGCCATTAAATTTCTATCTCCTGTCGAAATGTCTCCTTCTTCAGTCATCTTTTTTGCTTCCTCCAATGCGCCCTATTTATCCCCAATCCCCATTGATCCGCGTCTACGCTTCCCTTCTCCCCGTTAAGCCAAATCTGTCTCTTTTTTCCAGACGCGACCTCGGTGACGATCCACCAGACACCGGCTTTCTCCGGAACTGCCGGCCGGAATGTGACCCTGCGTTGCACAGTCGAGGGTCGTATCACTGCTAACAACTGGTTGTACTGGTACCGACAATTCGCCGGAAAGGGTCCGGAGTACATGTTTCGCTCGACGGCAGCTAATTCCGTCCAGCCCGAGGGATTGGTCGATGGTTTTACGGCGGAGAGACCGCAGACTAACGAGTTCTTCCTGAAGTCCGACAAACAGGAGGCGGATTCCTCGGCCCTGTATTTCTGCGCCTGGAGTGATCACGGCGGCTCAGAGTGATGGGGCAGCTGTACAAAAACTCTCACTGTCAGCAGGGTCGCTGCTGTCAGCTGAACAGGAAATGCGAAGTCTGTCAATCAGCGGCTGGGAGGCGAGTCTATCAGTGAGGCGTTGCGCACTGACGACCAATCAGAGAGAGAAGGGGAGGAACTATTGCATTTACAGTCCTCCCCTTATTAAGCATTCATATGGGTGACGATAATCCGCACATTGATATCTCCACTCCAACCTTCCTTTTTAATGTGCGGTTTCCCCCGCGTATCTCCAGCGCCAGAGGCTCGTAACCTTTGAGTGCGACTGGACAGCGCTCATTGTGTGCCGTCCGCAGGATCAAATCTACCGCTCTTTATCCTCTTTATTCACTCGCCGAAGCGCAGCACAAGCTGGGACGTTGAGGACTTGCAGAACAGAGGGACCCAGGTGTATAAGGGTCAGACGTAAACGTTGTGAATTGTGGGGAGTGTCGAGGGGCAGTGGGACCACCTACAACAAGGGAATGACTAACAAACCTTCCATGGAGTGGAAAGCCCAGAGACAAACGGTGCACAATGGGTAGAACACACTCTTTGAAGTACAGGCTTGAAGGTGGTAGAATAGATCAGGCGAAGGGGAAAGCTGGGCGGATGGGCTTGTGAGGGCTTCTGTATGAGATGCTGGGAGGAGACAGCTTGATTAGATAAAGAGAGGAAGTAGAAGTCAGCTGACATTGGAAAGCGGTGACTCATGGGAATAGGTGCAGGAGGGGCGGAACCGGAAGGTCATGATGGACAGGTGAGACTGTAAGAGGTAGGTTGGTATCACGAAAAGGGAACGGAAAGGGCAAGGAGTGATGGACAAATCCCTAGATCTCAGTGTAACAGTGGTCCACAGTGTGATTTCCACTGGTACTGCGGGTGATCTGGTGGTAATAATTATTAGCGACATTATCAGGCCGGTCTGGTCGAAGTCCCCCAACATGCCGGGGAAGGCATCGGGACGGGCTGTTTCATATCTGTTGATTAAATCGCACATTTCGTCCAGAGCCCGTTTGGCATGAGCCTGAGGTGGAACGAACAGCGCCTCCGAAAAGATGACCTGACCTAAATTATGAGGTATTCCAGGTCTGGAATGCAAATTCCTTTGGAATATTCGAAGCTGGAAGGCACCTATCCACGGGAAGCAGGATTAAAGTAGATGGCGAATGAATCCTACGGAAGCGAGGGAGCCTGGACCACCTCAAATCTGTGGATAACATGATGGCAGTTGGATTCCGCTATGCTGTAAGGCGATGGAGAAGGCGGGTACTTCCCGGCATGGAAGCGATGCCACGGTCAAGAAACAATGAATAAATAAATTGGATAACAATTGCGGTGCGTGTTGGGGTCCCGAGAACCTACGTGCCAAGTTATTTTAAACGTTTTCCTTGTGATATTTGCCACCGCGCTCCGAATCATCTGAACCCGTCCGCTTTGCATGTTTACACCTCGGCTCTTGCCGTCAGCTTCTCAACAGCGGAAGCCATTCAAAGGAGGTACACCGCTACGGAAGTGACGTGTTGTCACTCAGCCAACGGGAAGACCTTCATCAGGCCGCGCAGAGAGACGTCACTGACATCTGATACCGAGCTTCATTCGGTTCCACACAGCGGAACTACCCTCATTCTGTAAACGATGGTGCGGGGGTCACTTTGCCTCCCGCTGATTCTGGTGGCGATCCCGCGTAAGTTAAAATCACCGGTCTAGGGTTACGGGGGCACGGAATGCCTTCTGTATTGCAGTATCGGTTAGATTTCCTCGTCTGATCACTGTAACCCGTTAACGCGCTTTTCGGTGATGCACTGCCGGATAGGGCATTTAAACGGCGTCTGCTTCAGCTTGGAAGGGGATATCAAGCGATTTTTCCGAGGGTGTGTGGGGCCCTGCGACGTATTGAACGCGGACCAAACGCGAATATGCGCATATTCTGCAGGGGATTCAACGGCAGTTCTTCACTCCGTTTCAATGGCTCTCGTTGTGTCTGAGTCAGAGTAAGTCGGAGTCGGAGCTGTCTCCCCTGTTGCGTGTCTATTCAGCCCGTCGATTCTCACCGCCAGTGGAATCTGGTCGTGCCGCGAGGATGGCCAATCGTGTCAATGGAAAAGTGAGCAGGGTCTTCGAGATCGCCAGAAATGTCCTTCTGTCCAGCTCAGCACTTGATGTTCAATCAAAAAAAAAAAAATTGGAGTAGAATCTTTTCTTCTTTTCTATCTTCTAGGGATTCTCTCCGCGTATGTGGAGAAATCGCCGTCCTCCCTATCACTCCGTTCAGCATCGAAAGCACTGTGCTGAATACGGGCTATTGGTACAGACAGCGATCGGACCGGATAATAGATGCTCTCTTCTATTCTGTTGGACAAGGTTCTGTTACGAACTACACATCCGAATCCTTCACGGCGACAAGACCCAGCAACACTCTGTTTAAACTGGAACTGGGACGGGCATCGGCCTCCCACTCCGCCGTCTACTACTGCGCTTGTAATAGCGCACAGAACTTCAGATAACGAGTCTCGCCTGCAAAAACCTTCCAGCCTGCAGCAGGGAGGTTCAGTGGCCATTTTGTACCAGTAGGTGGCAGCACAAGACCGTGTTCGACTGTTTCTTTCTGTCACGAACGGGCTGCACTCGGCTGCATTTCCGCGCGTGCACCTGCTACCTCGGATATCACATCGACAAGCAAAGGGGCTTTGATGAATAACGGCCTGCTGAACCATCTGCTCTGCAACTGACGGCAGGAATCCCGAGAGGGCCCTGCCCACAGCTCAGCACATCGCTCAAACCTCCCCTCATTCGTTACCTCAGTAAAGGAGCCGATGATAATAAAGGCTCCAGTCACCAATCCAGCAGTTTCTCTGCCTTCGTTACCCTACTCTTATGCTCGAGGATGGGACAATGATATGGTTTCTCGAAATCACAATCTACATCTCCCTAGTCCTGTTCACCCTCACTGCGGTTTTCTCTGTCGAATTTAATCATTTTTGATTAACTTTATTCCACACCAGTGCACTGTGGTCTGTATGCAAGACCATATTTTCACCGTAAGTCCATAGATGCAGCAAGTGTAAACGGATTTATTAATTTACCTTTCTCTATATCAATGCAAAATGTAATTAACTGTTTTCTGCGAACAAGTTTTACACGGCATAACTGTATAGGGACAGACTTTATAATTCTGATTCCCATTCAACTGCTGACGTGTCGGTTCTTGGCGACCCCTGGCGTCAAGACGAGGCTACAGTCAAGGTAGAGGAACAACTTCTTATATTCCATCTGAGTACCCTCCAACTTGATGGTGTATATTACTGTTACCTTTTCCTTTTGCTCGCCTGACTATTGCTTCTCCCTTGAAACTCTCCTCCTTCCCCTACCCCTGTTTTCCGTCTCCTCTCCTATCATATATCATATTCTTCCCACTCCAGCCCAATTTAACCATCCCGCAACTATTATTTCAGGAATTTTCCCGCACCCTCCTCCCCGCTACACTTTTCACTCCCAGTCCTGATGAAGGGTTTCTTCATGAAACGTTCAATGTTACACTTTTCCACACGCCATCAAGAGCGGTAGGGCGTGAGTCTCCGGCCACAGAAAATCGTTCCACCTATTGAGCAAATGGTGCAGAACCGGCTTCCCGCCACGTGAGGGCAGCAGTACACTGAATATCGCTGAACATTGTCCGACTCGAACGACACACAGCAACGCGCGATAGTTATGACGATGCATCTGTAAAAGTTTGCTCTATGGAGGCATCTGTACCAATGCTAATATCTCGCACATACATCTATGTCTTCTATAGTTATGTAATTAATGGGGAGAACATCCACTGGGTGACCTTCTGTACCTAATAAAATGGCCACTCACTGTATGTTCGTGGTCCTCTGCTATTGCAGCCCATCCGCTCCAAGGTTCAACATATTGTGTATTCAGAGATGCTCCTCTGCACACCACAGTTGTAACACGTGGGAACTGGAATTACTGCCGCCGTCCTCTCAGCTTGAAAGAGTCTGGCAGTTCTCCGCCAACCTCGGCCATTGACAGGACGCTTTCACCCACACAATTACCACAACAGTGTTTCGCGCCATTCTCTGTAAACACAAGAGACGGTTGTGTGTGAATATCCCAGGAGTTCAGCAGTTTCTGAGATACGGAACCTCTCCCGGATTGACACCAATAGGCATTCTACGTTCACAGTAAATTAGATCACATTTCTTCCCTATTCTGATGTTTGGACTGAACAGAAATGGAACCTTTTGACCATTTATGCATGCTCTTATGCATTGACTTGCTGCAACACGATTGGTTGATGAATCATTTGCATTAGCGAGTGGGTGAAGTGCCGGCTAATAAAGTGGCCACATCATCTGAGTAACGAATGTTAACATGGACAGATGGGTTTGTAAGTTTGAAAGCGACACAATGATTGACGGCGTCATGGATGTTAGAGCGGGTTGTCCACAAAGAGACCGGGTTATCTGTGTGGTCAGTGCGTAGCTGAGCTGATAATGAGGCCACTGAGTGTACGTTGTGTTGTCTTTATTATCTCCTCTGCAGACCTTCGCTGCTACTTCTCACCTTTCACAGTATTCCGTCTGGAGGAGAGATGCCCAACCCGAGGCAGCAGCATATTGAGCTGCTACTGATTTTCGCTTCTGTTCCTAGCAGGAGACAAGCGACGTTCTGTGTTTGCCGTAACACCACCACTTCTGCGTCGACTCGCCACGAAATTCCCTGTGACTTTCACGCACTTTCAGTCTGCGGGTCCAGAGTCAGTGAATCAGGAGACACACAGAAATGCATTACACATAATTCCGCATAATTCAGTGAGAGAGGTAGATAGATAGATAGATAGATAGATAGATAGATAGATAGATAGATAGATAGATAGATAGATAGATAGATAGATAGATAGATAGATAGATAGATAGATAGATAGATAGATAGATAGATAGATAGATAGATAGATAGATAGATAGATAGATAGATAGATAGATAGATAGATAGATAGATAGATAGATAGATAGATAGATAGATACGTGGCGACCCCCTTCTTAGCGCACTCGAACCGGCTCACAAATAGCCAGCGCGCCGGCATAAAGGCCAGTCCCAAACAGGCGCCAGGTCTGCTTCACTAACACAGGGAAAAGCCCGCGCGGGACTGTGAATACGTGCCCCGTACAGCATTCGCGCCCGGAGAGGGCGGGATCAGGGAGGCTTTAAAGCGAGGCCGCGAAGTTCGAATAAAATCTTCTTTAACTGCAGTTTACCGACTCCGTGTCGTTATTTTAGCGCTGCGTGTAGCACACCGCAGAGAGAGAGAGAGAGAGAGAGAGAGAGAGAGAGAGAGAGAGAGAGAGAGAGAGAGAAAGAGAGAGAGAGAGAGAGACAGACAGACAGACAGAGAGAGAGAGAGAGAGAGAGAGAGAGAGAGAGAGAGAGAGACAGACAGACAGACAGACAGACAGACAGAGAGAGACCGATACGGAAGAAGAGAATGCACCCAGGCAATCACCACTTGTCTACCGTTGTGAAAGGGATGAGGTAAGTCAAGTAGAGACAGTTGATGATTCGGCAGAGTATAACCGCGCATGTCTCGATTCAGATAGGCCAAAAGAAGCACGGGGCGTGGCCATCCATTTCACCAATGACCATTGAGGTCACTGAGTTACATCACAAGCGGGACCAAAGTGAACGGAATCATTGCTCCTGAACACAACACTTTCACTTGGGACGGAATAAACCTCCAGGGAAGATGTTGCTGTTTCTCCAGCTAATCTTCTCCTTCCACTGTGAGGAAAATTTGCTAATATTTTTTCCTCTCATTTTCCTCGGATAATCCTCACGTCCTTTCGTCCTGTGCCTTTTCTGTCTCATTATGCGCTTTTCTCCGCACATTTCCATCCTCACTGTGATCTTTCTTCGTACGGGGCGCCGCGCGAAAATATCCCAAATTCAATCCACCCTATTCTATACACCGCCGTTCTCGACTTCCGCTTACTCACCTCTTTTCACTCCCACTCTCTTCCTCAGATGTGAACCCGGTGACGATCCGCCAGATTCCAGCTTTCTCCAGTACTACCGGCCGGGCTGTGACGCTGAACTGTACTGTCGAGGGGAGTAGCAACACAGCTGATACGATGTTCTGGTACAGACAGTACACGGGAGAGGGGCTGGAGAACTTGTTCTACTCTACATATGCCGGCATCGTGGAACCAAAGGGGTCGCTGTACGGCTTTACCGCAGAGAGGCCGAGCAGCTACGTCTTCAGGCTGAGCTCCGTCGGTTTGGAGGCGAATTCGTCAGCCGTGTACTTCTGTGCCTGGAGTGATCACAGCGACTGGGTCAGACGGAGGAGCTGAACAAAAACCTCACCGGCTTATGTCAGTCTGAGCCTGGGTGTGAGCCTGTCCGACAGGTGGCGCTGCGTTGCTGCCACTGAGGTGAATAAAGGGCGACGGTATCGCAGCTGCGCTTGTCATGTATTTTTCTTGTCAGGCATTAAAATGGCGGAAGCGATTCTGCACAGATATTTTTGCGCCCGTTTTGTTTTTATTTTAGGTGAAAGCTTCCCTCCGATGATCAGACTAAATAGAAACTACCTCCATCTGAATTCGCCATTCTCCAATCATGCGCTCTCAACCCACTACGTCTTTTTGTCGTAACATAAAATGCAAGAACACTTGGTGTGTTGAGGAACAGCTGGTCCTGGGTGTAGATTGGCAATAACCCCACCCTGAAACGTTCGCAGTGCTGATGAACAGGGAGAACCTGGTGATCTGGCCGTCCCACGCTCGGTTGCTTGGTATCTCGGGGAAGGGTGCGGGACTGCAATGGCTTCACGCACAACAGGAGCTTGTCGTCAGCAAGAAAATAGGTGAGCTGACTGTCACGTAGGAAGAGGCTTGCACTCAGACGCCATCGTGTTGTTATTCGTCAGAGTACATGTTGCAGGCGTTGTTATTTCGTCCCTCCCTGAACATTCAAAAGGGAGAAATTCTTCTCCGCAAAGAACTTCACAGACGGGTCCTCGTCACGTGACTCTGTCGATCGTATCTTCCCAGTGAGGCCACCTAGATTGAGATTCCGACTATCTGCAGTCTCCCTGCACCTACCCTGCACCCATTGGTCCCTTCGCCCATCTGATGGGCACTTTGACAGCGGCGCCGGAGGCAGGCATATCTCTGACGTAACGCCTGTACTCCCCAAAGGTTCTTGGAGGCTGCCTGACAAGAGGACGTAGTTCTGTAAGCAATGTACTAAACAGAAAATAAATTGGAAATGTCTAGACATGGGTAGATAAATAGATAGATGGATTGATAAACAGACTAACAGAAAGATACCTAGAATGATAGACAGATAGATAGAAAGACAGAGACAGATAGATAGATAGACAGACAGACCGTCAGATTGGCAGTTAGATAAATAGAAGGATAGGTAGCTTGAGAAAAGAAAGATAGATGCGTACATACAAAAGTATTCAGACAAAAGGACGGAGAGATAATACCGTCACAGCTCAGAGGTGACAACTGATGATTAAGGACGGTAGGCAGGGAGAGGGTGAGAGTCATACTGAGGCAGACACAAAAGGAGAGAGTCGATGCGCCCGACAACCAGCGTCAGCTTATTAGGGACTGGAGGTGTTCGTGTAGATGTAGAGGAAGAGAATAATCTTCAGAGAGAGGGGGAAGAGCAAGATAGAGAGAATTTCTCTGGGGAGAGAGTTAGGTGGGTGTCCACCTAATTTGCATCGAACGTTAAACATTCGTTCTGAATGGTTGAGAGAAGAACGAAGCGGGGCAACAAAGCAGCACTGACTGCGAGAGGCGGCGGCTGTGTCCTATGTCCGGCAAACAGGAAACGCTGGGGGGACTCAGCACGTCAGGCAGTATCTATGGAGGGGAATAAGCACTGACTGCGAGAGGCGGCGGCTGTGTCCTATGTCCGGCAAACAGGGAACGCTGGGGGGACTCAGCACGTCAGGCAGTATCTATGGAGGGGAATAAGCAGTCGATGTTTAATCCCGAGTCTTTGCATCAGAACTGGAAGAGAATCTAAAATAATAAAATGCGGAAGCAGAAGGAGCACAAGACGAGGTTGTACAAACACACCGCAAATGGTGGGTAATGTCCAGAGACAGAGGGACCTCGGTGTACGAAGGTAGGGCACACACCGTGAACGGTGGGGAGTGTCGAGGGACAGGGGGACCTAGGTGTACGAGGGTAGGACACACACCGTGAACGGTGGGGAGTGTCCAGGGAGAGGGGGACCTCGGTGTACGGGGGTCGGACACACACAGTGAACGGTGAGGAGTGTCCAGGGGACAGGGGGACCTTGGTGTAGGAGGGTAAGACACACACCGTGAACGGTGGGGAGTGTCCAGGGACAGGGGGACCTCGGTGTACGAGGGTAGGACACACACCGTGAACGGTGGGGAGTGTCGAGGGACAGAGGGACCTCGGTGTACGGGGGTCGGACACACACCGTGAACGGTGGGGAGTGTCGAGGGACAGGGGGACCTCGGTGTACGAGGGTTGGACACACACCGTGAACGGTGGGGAGTGTCGAGGGACAGGGGGACCTCGGTGTACGAGGGTAGGACACACACCGTGAACGGTGGGGAATGTCGAGGGATAGAGGGACCTCGGTGTACGAGGGTAGGACCCACACCGTGAACGGTGGGGAGTGTCGAGGGACAGGGGGACCTCGGTGTACGAGGGTAGGACACACACCGTGAACGGTGGGGAGTGTCGAGGGACAGGGGGACCTCGGTGTACGAGGGTCGGACACACCGTGAACGGTAGGGAGTGTCGAGGGATAGAGGGACCTCGGTGTACGAGGGTAGGACCCACACCGTGAACGGTGGGGAGTGTCGAGGGACAGGGGGACCTCGGTGTACGAGGGTAGGACACACACCGTGAACGGTGGAGAGTGTCCAGGGAGAGGGGGGACCTCGGTGTACGAGGGTAGGACCCACACCGTGAACGGTGGGGAGTGTCGAGGGACAGGGGGACCTCGGTGTACGAGGGGTAGGACACACACCGTGAACGGTGGAGAGTGTCCAGGGAGAGGGGGACCTCGGTGTACGGGGGTCGGACACACACCGTGAACGGTGAGGAGTGTCCAGGGAC
Organism: Hypanus sabinus; assembly: GCF_030144855.1. Classification (NCBI taxonomy): domain Eukaryota; kingdom Metazoa; phylum Chordata; class Chondrichthyes; order Myliobatiformes; family Dasyatidae; genus Hypanus; species Hypanus sabinus. The sequence goes on along the minus strand of NW_026781450.1, from coordinate 2,873 downwards.
AGGGGGGCCTTGGTGTAGGAGGGTAAGACACACACCGTGAACGGTGGGGAGTGTCCAGGGACAGGGGGACCTCGGTGTACGAGGGTAGGACACACACCATGAACGGTGGGGAGTGTCGAGGGACAGAGGGTCCTCGGTATCCGGGGGTCGGACACACCGTGAACGGTGGGGTGTGTCCAGGGACAGGGGGACCTCGGTGTAAGAGAGTAGGACACACACAGTGTGGGTAATCTTAACGAGCAGAGGACCCTCGGTGTGCGAGTGTGCACGGTGGGGGAGAGTCGAAGGGTGGAGGGGGCCTCTGTGTGCGAAGATAGCAGAGTGCTGGATAATGGGGATTGCTAAGAGACGGGGAAGGGATGCGATAACGAGGGTCGTTGTGAGCTGTTTTGCGTCCCTTTCCCAGGACTGGAAGAGATGAAATCGGAGATAATCAAGGGAGATGCAGGAGAATGATCCCCACATTTCGGGACGAGCCTCCTCATCGGGAGATGTCTGCTGACGACCAGCGAGAGGATGCCGGATAGACGGAATGGAGATCAGATGACCAGGGTATAGGCAGAATCGCATCTTCACACTTCATGTCTGTGCTTGCTGAGGGATTCAAGTCACTGAACCCAACCTGAGACCAAAGCTTCACATTCGACCCTTGAAAAGAAAGAGTTAATTTTGATTCCTGCTTGTTATATCTGCAAAATGGAGTAACACGGAGTAGCAGTTTGTAAGAAAACAATGATTTCAGCCCGGAACCTGGTAAGAGCATGAAGATGTCCCATGGACACAGATCCTTGAGGATTGATCGTGGAGAAGAATATGGTCTTCCCTACAGATCTGCTGTCACTCCCTCGCTGTCATTGAGCTGGATCGGAGGGCGACATGTGGAGGTACAGGCCGCTACCACTAGGGGGCGGAAGCACCGCAGTAAAATGTACGTTAGATCACACGACGGGAATGAACAGGGTCAAATTATTTTTGCGAATGTAAATTTTCAGCGAACCTGGTGAGTTTCGGGGGGTGAGAGCAGGGAGGCATGAGAAAGGGGGTGGGGGGAGAAAGAGAGAGAGTGAGATCAAGAGAGAGAGAGATAGAGAGAGAGAGAGAGAGAGAGAGAGAGAGAGAGAGAGAGAGAGAGAGAGAGAGAGAGAGAGAGAGAGAGGGAGGGAGCGGGAGAGAGACAGAGATTTAATGCAGAATCCTACTCAATGCGGGAGACAGGGCATTTTGTAAGCTTCATTTAAGTGGCCCTCGTCGCCCGAGAATCTTAGGTTCAGCGAAAGGAATGCCACCTGCGGCCCGTCATCTTGCACTTGTTGTGTAGATCTACGGAACTGCATTGACTTGGAAGTTTAAATAAGTCGCACGCAGTAGGATAACATGGGTGGGCTGTGGTGACGAAAGAGAGAGGGAAGGCGGGAACAGCAAATCAGAGAGTGTGTTGTCCGGTCAACATGGTTGAGTGGGACCGACACATCCGTCAAATCAGGTTGATGCGTGGAAGGGGCGGGGCCAATCGGTATTTCCGTCAATCCACCTACGACACTGATATATGCAACAATCCGGATTGAAGTGAATGGATTCGTCTCTGCTTCACGCACTACTTTGATCACTGAGAGAATAAACCCTCCGAGGAAGATGTTGCTCTTTCTGATCTACATCCTCGCCATCCGCTGAGTGAAAGTTCCAAATTGTTTTCTTTTTTCTTTACCCCCGTCCTTCTTTCAAATTCCCTTCTGTTGTCGTCTTGAAGTCATTATTGTACAGTTACGAACCCCTTACTTCCGCGCCCTGTCTTCCCTGTGCCGCTGCCTCTAAATTCTGCTCTCTTCTTGAAATTTCCCGACTCCGGCCCTCCTCTGTCCTTTCTTCGAGACTCGTTCCTTTTTCCCCTTCCCCATTGACGCGAATCTCAGTTTGCAGCACCCCGCCCCCCCCCCCCCCACCAGCACCACCAAAGTGAGCGTGTTAATTGCTGCACGAATCGCCATTTCCAATAGTGGGAGAACAAATACACATCATTGATGTCACGGTTTCTACTACCAACTCGAGGGAAATTCGCAAACTCATTCTGTTTGTCTCCCTCCATTCCTTTCTCTTAGCCCCATTTCCTCTCCACCGTTCGCAGTCTAATTGTGTGCTTGCCTCTTCTACTTTCCACACACTCCCTGTCTTCCCTCTTCCGTCTCTTCTCCATTCCGACAGCCTCGCCACAAGCCCCAATTTTAAACCTCCCTCATTTTTTTTTCTACTGTACACCTCGTCTTCGTCATCGGCAATTCACCATCCTTCCAGTAAACTCACCCTCCCCCTGTTGCCAATACTCTTCTCCAGTGGTGATCCACCAGACGCCGGCTTTCGCCGGAACCTTCCGGCCAGAAGGTGACCCTGAATTGCATAGTGGAGGGTAACAACTTGTAGTGGTACCGGCAATACCGAGACAGGGTCTAGAGACCATGTTTTACTCGATGATAGCTAATACCGTGCTGCCAGAGGAATTGGGCGGTGGATTTCCGGCGAAGAGACCACTAAACAGCGAGTTTTTGCTGAAGTCCGACAAACTGGAGGCGAATTCGTCGGCCGTCTATTTCTGCGCCTGGAGTGATCACGGCGGCTCAGAGTGACGGGGCAGCTGAAATAAAACTCTCACTGCCAGAACAGCGAAACAGGAAAGACGAGTCCTGTCAATCATATGGTGGGAGGACGGTCTACCATTGAATAATTTTCGCCCTAGCCGCCAATCAGTAAGTGAAGGGGGGGGGGGGGGACTTTTTGCATTTATGTCTTACCCTAAAGTATTTAGCTGCGTGAAGATTATCCGTGCACTATTTTTCCCCACACACTTCATTGTCTTCCTACAGATCCTCATTAAGGGATGT
>NW_026781449.1:278937-308037 GCF_030144855.1 Hypanus sabinus | reverse complement strand
CTGTGTGGAACGAGCTTCCAGTAGAAGTGGTAGAGGCAGTTTTGATATTGTCATTTAAAAAAAAATAAATTGGATTGATATATGGACAGGAAAGGGATGGGAGACTTATGGGCTGAGTGCGGGTCAGTGGGACGAGGTGAGAGTGAGCGTTCGTCACGGACTAGAAGGGCCGAGACGGCCTGTTTCCGTGCTGTGATTGTTATAGGGTTATATGGGTCAGTGGGACTAGGTGAGAGTGGGTGTTCCGCACGGACTAGAAGGGCCGAGACGGCCTGTTTCCGTGCTGTGATTGTTATAGGGTTATATGGGTCGGTGGGACTAGGTGAGAGTGGGTGTTCCGCACGGACTAGAAGGGCCGAGACGGCCTGTTTCCGTGCTGTGATTGTTATAGGGTTATATGGGTCAGTGGGACTAGGTGAGAGTGGGTGTTCCGCATGGACTAGAAGGGCCGAGACGGCCTGTTTCCGTGCTGTGATTGTTATATGGTTATATGGGTCGGTGGGACTAGGTGAGAGTGGGCGTTCGGCATGGACTAGAAGGGCCGAGACGGCCTGTTTCCGTGCTGTGATTGTTATATGGTTATATGGGTCGGTGGGACTAGGTGAGAGTAGGCGTTCGGCACGGACTAGAAGGGCCGAGATGGCCTGTTTCCGTGCTGTGATTGTTATATGGTTATATGGGTCAGTGGGACTAGGTGAGAGTGGGTGTTCCGCACGGACTAGAAGGGCCGAGACGGCCTGTTTCCGTGCTGTGATTGTTATAGGGTTATATGGGTCGGTGGGACTAGGTGAGAGTGGGTGTTCCGCACGGACTAGAAGGGCCGAGACGGCCTGTTTCCGTGCTGTGATTGTTATCTGGTTATATGGGTCGGTGGGACTAGGTGAGAGTGGGTGTTCCGCACGGACTAGAAGGGCCGAGACGGCCTGTTTCCGTGCTGTGATTGTTATAGGGTTATATGGGTCGGTGGGACTAGGTGAGAGTGGGTGTTCCGCACGGACTAGAAGGGCCGAGACGGCCTGTTTCCGTGCTGTGATTGTTATAGGGTTATATGGGTCAGTGGGACTAGGTGAGAGTGGGTGTTCCGCACGGACTAGAAGGGCCGAGACGGCCTGTTTCCGTGCTGTGATTGTTATAGGGTTATATGGGTCAGTGGGACTAGGTGAGAGTGGGTGTTCCGCATGGACTAGAAGGGCCGAGACGGCCTGTTTCCGTGCTGTGATTGTTATAGGGTTATATGGGTCAGTGGGACTAGGTGAGAGTGGGTGTTCCGCATGGACTAGAAGGGCCGAGATGGCCTGTTTCCGTGCTGTGATTGTTATATGGTTATATGGGTCGGTGGGACTAGGTGAGAGTGGGCGTTCGGCATGGACTAGAAGGGCCGAGACGGCCTGTTTCCGTGCTGTGATTGTTATATGGTTATATGGGTCGGTGGGACTAGGTGAGAGTAGGCGTTCGGCATGGACTAGAAGGGCCGAGATGGCCTGTTTCCGTGCTGTGATTGTTATATGGTTATATGGGTCGGTGGGACTAGGTGAGAGTGGGCGTTCGGCACGGACTAGAAGGGCCGAGACGGCCTGTTTCCGTGCTGTGATTGTTATATGGTTATATGGGTCGGTGGGACTAGGTGAGAGTGGGCGTTCGGCACGGACTAGAAGGGCCGAGACGGCCTGTTTCCCTGCTGTAATTGTTATCTGGTTATATGATTTTCTCTGGAGCGCCGGAGTCCGAGTGGAGATCTGATCGAGGTTCATAATATAATGAGAGGCATTGCTAGAGTGGACAGACAGTATCTGTAACAGAGGATTGAAAGTGAGAGAGGGTAAGTTGATGGGGGTAGAGTCAAGGGGTAAGTTTTTTACTCAGAGAGTGGTGGGTGCCTGGTGTGGTGGTTGGTCAAGGCAAATACATTAGAGGGTGTTTGGATCGGCACCTGGACGTGAGGGAGATGGAGGGATGTGGACATGGAGTAGCTGAGAGGGCTTAGTGTTTTTTTTGGCGTGTTTTTCTTTCAAGTTGACGTTTTAGCTGGATCAGCAGAGCACTGCTTTGCTGCGCTGTGCTGTGTGCAGTGTTCCACACGGCTCACCACGGCCTGGTCCGGTCACGGCCACTGAAAGGGTGGGGTGCGCGCTGTCTGTACCTGCGCGTCAGGTGTGGCTGAGTAAACGCTCTTCAGCTGCGGGGAGGGGGGGGGGGCAGGGGGTGGGGGCGAGAGCTGCGGGACGTGACTTTCCCCACCCTGCGAGGGGGCAAACCCCCTCAATCTGGTGATGGGGGGGGGGGGGCGGGGAGCGTGGTCGCTACCTCCGAGAAGTGGAAACCGCAGCGGCTGGGATTTAAAAAAAAGCAGGCTGTGTGGTGGGATGTTTGGTGCCTTCAGAGTTACCATGCAAATTGAGAAGGTGGCCTTCAGCAGTCAGATGGAAATTTGTGTACGTTCTTGCACTTTGGTAGAGGGAATAAAGGCGTAGACTATTTTCTACAGGGTGAAGGGGTCCTGGGTGGGTGTAATTCAAAACTCAGAGGTGCAAAAGGGATTCCTTGGGAGACCCTGAAGTTTAACCTGCGGGTTGAGTCGGTGGTGGGTATCTGTAAAAATGCATTTTAGGGAGAGCAAATTTAATTGACAATTGGTCAAATGAAGCAAGAGATCCTGAGGTAAACAGGTCCCAAAAACACTTAATACCTAGTTCATCCCAATCCTTAAAGACTTTGTCAGTCATGGAAGGGATAAAAAAATAATTAAGGAGAATGGGAAATGATAATGAAAAATTTACTAAACCAAAAAATTTGCTAAATTGAGACCAAATCCTTAAAGTTTGCTTAACAATTATGTTATTTTATTTGCTGAAAAAGAAGAATATGATCTAAGAAGAGAGACAATAGAGGAATTTTTTACAGAATTAACTTCTAAGGAGACCCATGATGGGCAATCTTTACGATACATATAATAGGACCAGAAAGTAATATTCCTTCTATTGGCAGCCCAATAGTAAAACCTATAATTGGGTCGGGCTAATCCACCCATCTCTTTATTTCTTTGGAAGTAAACTTTACTTAAACGAGCTTGCTTATTATTCCAAATATAAGATGTTAAAATTTGATCTAAAGAATCAAAGTACATCTTAGGAATAAAAATAGGTAAGGCCTGAAAAAGATATAAAAATTTAGGAAGAATCTTCATTTTAATCGAATTAATTCGGCCAATTAGGGCTAAAGAAAGAGGGGACCATTTAGAAAGTGTCTTTTTCACATAATTCTATAAGGGGTAATTCAATAAGTAATTCAATTACTGGATGATCTTTTAAATTTAAAACCTTTTGTTAATGGTTCTATTATCGGTATCTATAACTTGTTGATTGAGTCTAGACAAGACTTTTTAGATAAAATAGAATAAGCTTGGGAGGATGACCTAAATTGTCAGATTTCTGATGATAGATGGAATAAAATTCTTAAACGGGTTAATAAATCATCTTTCTGTGCTCGTCAATCTCTTCTACAATTTAAAGTGGTTCGTACAGCTTACATTTCTAAACGGAAGCTGTCCAGTTTTTACCCGAATGTTTCTCCACTTTGTAATAAATGCAACTCTGCTGATGCCTCTTTAATTCATATGTTTTGGTTTTGCCCTAAAATTGAAAAGTTTTGGCGGGAAGTATTCCATACCTTCTCACAACTTTTCAGTGTCCAATTTGACCCAAATCCCCTTAGTGCCTTGTTTGGTATTATTACAAATGAAGATATAACTTTAAATACTCCTAACCTACAGGTTTTAGTTTTTACCTCTCTTTTAGCAAGAAGAGCGATCTTGCTTAAATGGAAGGAGTCTACCCCTCCTACAAATCTTCAATGGCTACTTGATATTATGTCTTATTTAAATTTCGAAAAGATCCGCTGCTCAGTCTTAAATTCGAATCTTTTTATGATATCTGGGGACCTTTCCTAAATTGCTTTTCCAATTTATAAAGTTTAACAGTGCACAGAATTTTATGTATATTTTTATCTTCTCTTCTTAAGCGAATATGATTTTTTTTTCTGATTATCCATTGTCATCCATCAGCTTTTTTCTTTGGTAGTTGGTAGAGGGTTGACTTTTTTTATATAAAAAAATTCTTTTATGATGTATGAGCTACCTTTAAATTTTTGATTACAGAGCGGTATACCTTTATGTGTTACGCTATAACATTTTGATCAATTTTATCACAATATATGAACGTACACAAGTTATGTTGAGATGTATCTATGCGTTGCGCTCTGTAAATCTTGCTTTTTTTTTCCTTCTGAATAAAAATGTTGTAAAAAAGAGAAAAAAAATAGAGTCGGTGGTGGGGAAGGAAAATTCGCAGAACGCTGATGGAACCCAGCAGGCCGGGCGGCATCTGTGGAGAAGAGTAAGGCAGTCGGCGTTCCGGGCCTGGGGGCTTTTACCCTTGGGTAACTCGGGCTGGGGCAAGAGTGCAGGACATGGGGGGGGGGGTGGGGGGGTGAAGGCAGGACGCAGGGTTAGTGGCATGGGGTTCCTGGCGGTGTGGAGGGACAGAGGGATTTGTGGCGTCAGCGGCCGGCCGGGATGCTGCCCGGTTGAGTGGGCCTGTGCTATATCTCGAGCGGTTGTGCAAACTTGTGTTTCTTTCTGAACCTCGGGGCCACCGGAGGATGAGCAGAGATCGGTTTGTAAGATTGTCGGAGGCCGAGATAGGACGAGCAGGGACTATGTTTTCCCAGGGTTGAAATCTGCAAGTAAGCAGAGGGCTAATTGAAGGTGAGAGGGGGGTAGGATTTTTACTCAAGAGAGTGGGGAGTGCCTAGAATGTGCTACCTGCTGTGGTGGTAGAGGCTAATACAGGAGGGATTTTCAGCTGGCTCAGCACAACGCTGGGGCCGAGTGGCCTGTTCGCTGTGCTGTACTCTGCTGTGTTTCTTCCCTGAGTGCCACCGAGGGTGGGGCAAATAGCTGACAGTGACTCAGAGCGGAGTCCTGCGGACAAAGAGCCTGTTATTCTGTCCGCCACAGGAATGCGGGGCTTCACCTCCGCAGCGCAGGAACTGGTTCTGCTTGTCACCCGCGCCCCCCCCCACCCCCCACCCCCCGCTCGGAACCGGGTTCTCACGGTGCTTTTGTTCAAATCAGGGACCGGTTCTGCTTCTCACCGACACTGTTGAGGATCTTGCGTTCTGTCTCCTTTGCACTTGCCCTGCCGAGGGGCAACACCTCACATTTATCTGGGGTTAAAATCCATCTGCTATCTCTCAGCCCGTATCTGCGACCGATCGACATCACTCTGTGTTCATTTGCCAGTCCTCTGCACTGTCCGCAACTCCCCCAGCCTTGCTGTCATCTGCCCACTTTCTAACCCGCCCGTCTACATTTTCATCCAGGTCATTTGCAAGCATCACAAACGGCAGATTTCCCAGCTCAGATCCCTCTAATTACAGAGCTCCAACTCGAATAAGTCCCCTCAAGCACTCCCCTCTGTTTTCTATGTACAAGCCAGTTCTGAATCCAAACGGCCAATTCGCCGCGGACCCGTTGCATCTTAAACTTCTGGATTGGCTTCCCATGAAGGACTTCGTCAAACGCTGTACTGAACTCCATGAAGACAACACCCGCTGCTCTACCCTCGTCAATCTCGCTCGTGACCTTGTCAAAAAACTCAATCAAGTTGGTAAGGCATGAGGCCCCGTACAACACCACGCTGCCTCTCCCTGATCAGGCCACGGGGTTTCCAAATGCTCATACGTCCAGTCCCGAAGAATTTTCTCCAACAGTCTCCCTACAACAGACGAGTGACTCACCGGTCTGTAGTTCCCAGGATTCTCCCTCGTTCCCTCAATGAACCGAGGTGCCACATCAGCCACTCACCAGCCACCTGTGGCTAGAGGGGACAGAACGATACTGGTCAAAGCCCCGGCAATCTCGTCTCCTGCCTCCCTCAAAAACCTGGGGTAAAATCCCATCATGGTCTGGGGAGTCCAGGGCCAGAGGGCACAGATAGAGTGGATGTGGAGAGAATGTTTCCTATAGTGGGGGAGTCTAGGGCCAGAGGACACAGATAGAGTGGATGTGGAGAGGATGTTTCCTATAGTGGGGGAGTCTAGGACCAGAGGGCACAGATAGAGTGGATGTGGAGAGGATGTTTCCTATAGTGGGGGGAGTCTAGGACCAGAGAACACAGATAGAGTTGATGTGGAGACGATGTTTCCTGTAGTTGGGAGTCTAGGACCAGAGGGCGCAGATAGAGTGGATGTGGAGACGATGTTTCCTATAGTGGTGGAGTCTAGGACCAGAGGACACAGATAGAGTGGATGTGGAGACGATGTTTCCTATAGTGGGGGAGTCTAGGACCAGAGGACACAGATAGAGTGGATGTGGAGAGGATGTTTCCTATAGTGGGGGAGTCTAGGACCAGAGGACACAGATAGAGTGGATGTGGAGAGGATGTTTCCTACAGTGGGGGAGTCTAGGACCAGTGGACACAGATAGAGTGCATGTGGAGAGGATATCTGCTACAGTGGGGGAGTCTAGGACCAGAGGACACAGATAGAGTGGATGTGGAGGGGATGTTTCTTTCAGTGGGGGAGTCAATAACCTGGGGTAAAATCCCATCAGGTCCCGGGGACTTGTCCACCTTAATACTCAGTACTCATTAGGAGGACGAACTCTTCCTTCTCCTTGAACTCCAAATGCCCTAACATTTTTATAAACTCAGCACCGATCTCCTGATCCTCCATATCCTTTTCCTTGGTAATTAAGTACTCATTAAGTACCTCACTCCCATTCTCTGCATCCAAGCAAATGATCCCCCCCATTTATCCTTGTGTAGTCCCACCCTCTCCCTTGTCACTCCCTCTTGCTCCTGATGGCAGGAACGAGGGAGAGTTCACCTTTTCTTTTCTGGCACGTCCACATCGGACATGCGAAGACAGGAATCAAGTTCAGGAGAAGTCACACCACCCGCACATCCTTTACATTGGCAGCAGAGCAGAAGAAACTGCGAGCTGTGTCTGGCTCGTAGCAGCGCTCATCTTACGCAACCTCTCTTGGCCCGAGAGCGCGTACTATAGAATCAGGAGAGATCTCCAATGCCTCTGCTCTCTGAGGGGGCTGAAGAGAGCTGGACTTTGCACAGTCATACTCCCGTCATTCTACAGATGCCCAGTAAGGGACATCCTGACAAACATAGAATAGTACAGCACATTACAGGCCCTTCGGCCCACAATGTTGTTCCAACCCTTCAAACCCTGCCTCCCATTTAGCCCCCCCACCTTAAATTCCTCCATATACCTGTCTAGTAGTCTCTTAAACTTCACTAGTGTATCTGTCTCCACCACTGACTCAGGCAGTGCATTCCACGCACCAACCATTCTCTGAGTGAAAAACCTTCCTCTAATATCCCCCTTGAACTTCCCACCCCTTACCTTAAAGCCACATCCTCTTGTACTGAGCAGTGGTGCCCTGGGGAAGAGTCGCTGGCTGTCCACTCTATCTATGCCTCTTAATATCTTATGTACCTCTATCATGTCTCCTCTCATCCTCCTTCTCTCCAGAGAGTAAAGCCCTAGCTCCCTTAATCTCTGATCATAATCCATATTCTCTAAACCAGGCAGCATCCTGGTATATCTCCTCTGTACCCTTTCCAATGCTTCCACATCCTTCCTATAGTGAGGTGACCAGAACTGAACACAGTACTCTAAGTGTGGCCTAACCAGAGTTTTATAGAGCTGCAACATTACCCCACGACTCTTAAACTTTATCCCTCAACTTATGAAAGCTAACACCCCATAAGCTTTCTTAACTACCCTATCTACCTGTGAGGCAACTTTCAGGGATCTGTGGACATGTACCCCCAGATCCCTCTGCTCCTCCACACTACCAAGTATCCTGCCATTTACTTTGTACTCTGCCTTGGAGTTTGTCCTTCCAAAGTGTACCACCTCACACTTCTCTGGGTTGAACTCCATCTGCTACTTCTCAGCCCACTTCTGCATCTTATCAATGTCTCTCTGCAATCTTCGACAATCCTCTACGCTATCTACACCACCACCAACCTTTGTGTCCTCTGCAAACTTGCCAACCCACCCTTCTACCCCCACATCCAGATCGTTAATAAAAATCACGAATAGTAGAGGTCCCAGAACAAATCCTTGTGGGACACCACTAGTCACGACCTTCAATCCAAATGTACTCCCTCCACCACGACCTTCTGCTTTCTGCAGGCAAACCAATTCTGATTTCCCCTGGTTAAACTTCCCTGGACCCCATGCCTTCTGACTTTCTGAATAAGCCTACCATGCGGAACCTTGTCAAAGGCCTTACTAAAATCAATGTAGATTACATCCACTGCACTACCCTCATCTATATGCCTGGTCACCTCCTCAAAGAACTCTATCAGGCTTGTTAGACATGATCTGTCCTTCACAAAGTCATGCTGACTGTCCCTGATCAGACCATGATTCACTAAATGCCCATAGATCACATCTCTAAGAACCTTTTCTAACAGCTTTCCCATCGCAGATGTAAGGCTCTCTGGTCTACAATTACCCGGACTAACCCTACTATCTTTTTTGAACACGGGGACAACATTCGCCTCCCTCCAATCCTCCAGCACCATTCCCGTGGACATCGAGGCCATAAAGATCCTAGCCAGAGGCTCAGCAATCTCTTCCCTTGCCTCATAGAGTAGCCTGGGGTATATTCCGTCAGACCCCGGGGACTTATCCGTCCTAATGTATTTTAACAACTCCAACACCTCCTCTCCCTTAATATCAACACGCTCCAGAACATCGACCTCACTCATATTGTCCTCACCGTACTCAAGTTCCCTCTCAGTGGTGAATACTGAGGACCTCGCTCACTTCCACAGTCTCCAGGCACATCTTCCCACTTTTATCTCTAATCGGTCCTACCTTCTCTCCTGTCATCCTTTTGTTCTTCACATAATTGTCTTTACCATTCCCTCCGACCTTCAACTCTCTGAGGCAGAGCGCTCTGTCCTCAGTAAGGGCCTCAGCTTTGTCCCCCTTCGCCCACACCTCAGCGAGCTGTGCGTATGCCATGACGCTGAACTCTTCTTCCGCCGTCTCCGTCTCCGAGTTTACTTCTTTGACAAGGACTCTCCCACCCCCACCGATGACCCCTTCTCCCGTCTTCATCCCTCCTCCTCTTCATGGACACCCCGCTCTGGTCTTCTGCCTGCTTTGGATCTCTTTATTGCTAATTGCCGACGGAACATCAACCGTCTCGACTTCACCACACCCTGTTCCAATTCCAACCTCACTCCTTCCGAACGCTCTGCTCTCCGCTCCCTCTGCACCAATCCCAACCTCACTATAAAACCCGCTGATAAGGGGGGAGCTGTTGTTGGCTGGCGTACTGACCTCTACCTGGCCGAGGCACGGCGACAACTCTCTGATAATACCTCCTATTTACCCCTTGATCATGATCCCACTAAGGAGCACCAGGTCATTGTCTCCTATACCATCACCAACCTTATCAGCTCTGAGGATCTCCCATCCACTGCCACCAACCTCATAGTTCCCACACCCCGCACTTCCCGTTTCCACCTCCTACCCAAGATCCACAAACCTGCCTCTCCAGGTAAACCTATTGTCTTAGCTTGCTCCTGCCCCACTGAACTCATTTCTGCATACCTTGACACTGTCTTATCCCCCCTTGTTCCATCTCTTCCCACCTATGTTCGTGACACTTCTCATGCTTTGAATTTTTTCAATGATTTTAAGTTCCCTGGCCCCCACCATCTTATTTTCACCATCGACGTCCAGTCCCTATATACCTTCATCCCCCACCGAGATGGTTTCGAAGATCTTCGCTTTTTTTTGGATTCCAGACCTAACCAATTCCCCTCTACCACCACTCTCCTCCGTCCAGCAGAATTACTTCTTATTCTCAATAATTTCTCCTTTGTCTCCTCCCACTTCCTCCAAACCAAGGGTGTAGCCATGGGCACCCACATGGGTCCCAGTTATGCCAGCCTTTTTGTTGGCTTTGTAGAACAGTCCATGTTCCAGGTCTATACGGGTATCCATCCCCCTCTTTTCTTTCACTACATCTACAACTGCATTGGCGCTGCCTCCTGCACGCTTGCTGAGCTCGTCGACTTCATTAACTTTGCCTCCAACTTTCACCCTGCCCTCAAATTTACCTGGTCTATTTCCGACACCTCCCTCCCCTTTCTTGATCTTTCTGTCTCCATCTCTGGAGATGGCCTATCTACTGATATCTACTATAAGCCGACAGACACTGACAGCTACCTGGACTATTCTTCTTCCCATCCTGTCTCTCGCAAAAATGCTATCCCCTTCTCACAATTCCTCCGTCTCCACCGCATCTGCTCCCAGGATGAGGTTTTTCTTTCCAGGACGAAGGAGATGTCTTCCTTTTTTAAACAAAGGGGCTTCCCTTCGTCCACCATCAACTCTGCTCTCAAACGCATCTCCCCCATTTCCCGCACATCTGCGCTCACCCCATCCACCCGCCACCACACTCGGGATAGGGCTCCCCTTGTTCCTACCTACCTCCCAACCAGCCTCCAGGTCCAAAGTATAATTCTCCGTAACTTCCGCCACCTCCAACGGGATCCCACTACCAAGCACATCTTTCCCTCCCCCCTTTCTGCTTTCCACCGGGATCGCTGCCTACGCGACTCCCTTGTCCACTCGTTCCCCCTCCCCATCCCTTCCCACCAATCTCCCTCCTGGCACTTACCCTTGTAAGTGGAAGAAGTGTTACACCTGACCTTACACTTCCTCCCTCACCACCATTCAGGGCCCCTGACAGTCCTTCCAGGTGAGGCGACACTTCACCTGTGAGTCGGCCGGTGTGGTATACTGTGTCCGGTGCTCCCGGTGTGGCCTTTTATATATTGGCGAGACCCGACGCAGATTGGGAGACCGTTTCGCTGAACACCTACGCTCGGTACCGCCAGAAAAAGCAGGATCTCCCAGTGGCCACACATTTTAATTCCACATCCCATTCCCATTCTGATATGTCTATCCATGGCCTCCTCTACTGTCAAAATGAATCCAAACTCAGGTTGGAGGAACAACACCTTATATACTGGCTGGGTAGCCTCCAACCTGATGGCATGAACATTGACTTCTCTAACTTCCGTTAAAGCCCCTCCTCCCCTTCTTACCCCATCGCTGACATATTTAGTTGTTTGCCTGTTCTCCATCTCACTCTGATGTCCCCCCCCCATCCTTTCTTTCTCCCGAGGCCTCCTGTCCCATGATCCTTTCCCTTCTCCAGCTCTGTATCACTTTCGCCAATCACCTTTTCAGCTCTTAGCTTCATCCCACCCCCTCCGGTCTTCTCCTATCATTTTGCATTTCACCCTCCCCCCACTACTTTCAAATCTCTTACTATCTTTCCTTTCGGTTAGTCCTGACGAAGGGTCTCGGCCTGAAACGTCGACAGCGCTTCTCCCTATAGATGCTGCCTGGCCCGCTGTGTTCCACCAGCATTTTGTGTGTGTTGTTGTTTGAATTTCCAGCATCTGCAGAGTTCCTCGTGATTGAAGAATGTCTTGCGGTTTTCCTTTACCCTACCTGCCAAGGCCTTCTCATGCCCCCTTCTTGCTCTCCTCATCCCCTTCTTAAATCCTTTCTTGCTACCCGAGATTCCTCAATAGACACATCTGATCCTTGCTTCCTAAACTTCTTCCACCTGACTATATTTTCCACCTCACTTGTCACCCATGGTTCCTTCACCCTACCATTCTTTATGTTCCTCACCAGGACAAATTTATCCCTAACATCCTGCAGGAGATCCTTAAACATCGACCACATGTCCATAGTACATTTCCCTACAAAAACATCATCCCAATTCACACCCGCAAGTCTAGCCTTATAGCCTCATAATTTGACCTTCCCCAATTAAAGATTTACCTGTCCTCTCTGATTCTATCCTTTTCCATGATAATGCTAAAGGCCAGGGAGCGGTAATCACTGTCCCCCAGATGCTCACCCACTGACAGATCTGTGACCTGACCCGGTTCGTTACCCAATACTAGGTCTGGTATGGCATTCCCCCTAGTCGGCCTGTCAACATACTGTGACAGGAATCCGTCCTGGACACACTTAACAAACTCTGCCCCGTCTAAACCCTTGGAACTAATCAAGTGCCAATCAATATTAGGGAAGTTAACGTCACCCATGATAACAACCCTGTTATTCTTGCGCCTTTCCAAAATCTGTCTCCAATCTGCTCCTCGGTATCTCTGCTTCTACCAGGGGGCCTATAGAATACCCACAATAGAGTAACTGCTCCCTTCCTGTTCCTGATTTCCACCCATACTGACTCAAAAGAGGATCCTGCTACATTGCCCACCCTTTCTGTAGCTGTAATAGTATCCCTGACCAATAATGCCACCCCTCCTCTCCTCCCCCCCCCCCTATCCTTTTTAAAGCTCTGAAATCCAGGAATATTGAGAATCCATTCCTGCTCTGGTGCCAGCCAAGTCTACATAATGGCCACTACATAATAATTCCCTGTATGTATCCAAGCTCTCTGTTCATCACCTTTGTTCCTGATGCTTCTTGCATTGAAGTACACGCACTTTAGCCCTTCTACCTTCCTACCTTTACACCGTTTGTTCTGCTTCTCTTTCCCCAAAGCCTCTCCACATGTTATTTCTGGCTTTACTCCATGCATTTCTTTCACTGCTCTATGGCTCCGGGTCCCCCCCCCTTGCAAATTAGTTTAAACCCTCTCGAACCATATGCTACCCCTCGAGTTCAGGTGCAACCCATCCAATCTGTACAGGTCCCACCTTCCCCAAAAGTGGTTCAGGCAGATGGGTCCTCGAGGTTCAGACAGGCAGGCGAGATAAGCTGGCGGAGAGCCGTCCCTGGGCGGGACGCCCCCCAGGCGGAAACACCGGAGACCTGGGCAAGGCGCGAACCCATAGGCGGTTTAAATCCCCCGGAGCAGCACTAGCAAAACCTACCCGCAAGGACTAGATGCATCACTGCCCGGTTCGGGAAATTGGGCTGTGGCGGACAGGAATTCAAAACGGACCAATGCATCACCGGCACCAGCCGGCCCACCAGCAAGGACATTGATACAGAAAGGTGCCGGAGAAGGGGACACTAACATCATGAAGGATCCCACCCATCCTGTTTGTCTGTTTGCCTCACTCCCGTCAGGGAGGAGGCTACGTAGCATCCATGCCAGGAACGACAAGACTCAAAAACAGTGACTTTCCCCAAGCACTGAGGCTGAGCAATACCTTCACCCACTGACCCACCCCTCCACACACACCCCCAACCACACACTGACCCACCCCTCCACACCCCAATCACCCACTGACCCACCCCTCCACACCGCCAGTCACCACTAACCAACTCCTCCACACTCCCAATCTCCCACTGACCCACCCCTCCACACCCCCAATCACCCACTGACCCACCCCTCCACACCCGCAATCACCCGCTGACCCACCCCTCCACACCCCCAGTCACCCACTGACCCACCCCTCCACACCCCCAATCACCCACTGACCCTCCCTCCACACACCCCCAATCACCCACTGACCCACTGCTCCACACCCCCAATCACCCACTGACCCACCCCTCCACACCCCCAATCACCCACTGACCCACCCCTCCACACCCCCAATCACCCACTGACCCACCCCTCCACACCCCCAATCATCCACTGACCCACCCCCCCACACCCCCAATCACCCACTGACCCAACCCTCCACACCCCAATCACCAACTGACCCACCCCTCCACACCCCAATCACCCACTGACCCACCCCTCCACACCCCAATCACCCACTGACCCACCCCTCCACACCCCAATCACCCACTGACCCACCCCTCCACACCCCCAACCACCCACTGACCCTCCCTCCCCACACCCCCAACCACCACTACTTTATCAGTTCCTGTCCGAGTCACCTTCTGTACAGACACTCCTGTGGCCCAGCGTCACTTTACGGACTTTCAATCAACCTGTGGATATAAGCTATCGTATGTGTTTATGTTTCTTGTATAAATTATTGGATTTATTGACTTTAGTCCTGAGGAAGGGTCTTGGATCGAAACCATAAAACCGTAAGGTAGAAGAGAAGAATTAGGCCATTTGGCCCATCGAGTCAGCTCCACCATTTCATCATGGCTGATCCACTTTTGCCTCTCGGCCCCAATCTCCTGCCTTCTCCCCGTATCCCTTCATGCCCCTGGCCAATCAAGAACCTATCAACCTCTTGCTCTAAACACACACATAAAGGACTCGGCCTCCACAGCCGCCTGTGGCAAAGCATTCCACAAATTCACCTCCCTCTGGCTAAAGAAATCCCTCCTTTCTGAAAGGACGCCCCTCTATTCTGAGACCGGGTCCTCTAGTCATCGAGGAGAAACATCCTCTCCACAAGGCCTTTCACCACCTGACAGGTTTCCAATTATACATTCTTCGGAATTCTGGGGCAAACATACGACAAGCCTTTCTATCCAGGGATTATTTTCGTGAACTTCCTTTGAACCCTCACCAGTTTCTACAGGTCCCTTCGAAGATAAGGGGCCCAGGACCGCTCACGGTGCTCAAAGTGAGGACTCACCATTGCCAATAAATCGTCAACATTACATCCTTGATTTTGTATGTTAGCATCCTTGCGGTGAATGCTAACATTGTATTTGCCTTCCTCACCACTGACTCAACCTGTAAGTTAACATTGCTTTGTGGATCCAGAACTGGCTTGCCCACAGAAGGCAAAGAATGGTTGTAGATGGGTCATATTCTGCATGGAGGGTCATGACCAGTGGTGTGTCTCAGGGATCTGTTCTCGGACCCCTACTCTTCATGATTTTTTTTATAAATGACCCGGATGAGGAAGTGACGGGATGGGTTAGTAAGTTTACTGATGACACAAAGGTTGGGGGTGTTGTGGATAGTGTGGAGGGCTGTCAGAGGTTACAGCGGGACATTGAAAAGATGCAAAACTGGGCTGAGAGGTGACAGATGGAGTTCAACCCAGATAAGTGTGAGGTGATTCATTTTGGTCGGTCAAATATGATGGCAGAACATAGCATTAATGGTAAGACTCTTGATAGTGTGGAAGATCAGAGAGATCTTGGGGTCCGAGTCCATAGGACAGTCAAAGCTGCTCCGTAGGTTATATGGTGTATTGGCCTTCATCAATCGTGGGATTGAGTTTAAGAGCCGGGAGGTAATTTTGCAGCTGTATAGGACCCTGGTCCGACCCCACCTGGAGTACTGTGCTCATTTCTGTTCTACAGGAAGGACGTGGAAATCATAGAAAGGGTGTAGAGGAGATTTACAAGGATGTTTCCTTATGAGAATAGGTTGAGTGAACTCGGCCTTTTCACCTCGGAGCGACGGAGGATGAGAGGGGACCTGATAGAGGTGTACAAGATGATGAGAGACATTGATCGTGTGGATAGCCAGAAACTTTTCCCCAGGGCTGAAATGGCTAGCATGAGAGGGCACAGTTTTAAGATGCTTGGAAGTAGGTACAGAGGAGATGTCAGGGGTAAGTTTTTCCGCGGAGAGATGAGTGCATGGAATGGGCTGCCGGCGATGGTGGTGGAGGCAGAAACAACAGTGTATTTTAAGAGACTCCTGGATGGCTACATGGAGCTTAGAAAAATAAAGGGCTATGGGTAAAGCCTAGGTAGTTCTAAGGTAGGGACATGTTTGGTACAGAATTGTGGGCCAAAGGGCCTGTATTGTGCTGTAGGTTTCAGAGAATCCTGAACAAAAACTCTCAAGTCTCTTTACACGGCAATTTTTTTGTATTCTCTCTCCATTTAGAAAATAGTCTACCCTTTCATTTCTTCTACCAAAGTGCATGACCACACACTTCCCGACATTATATTCCATCTGCCACTTATTTGCCCATTCCCCTAATCTGTTTGTCCTTCTGTAGCCCTATGTCCTCAAAATTACCTGCCCCTTCACCTATCTTCACAGCGTCTGCAAGCTTTGAAATAATGCCATCAATTCCACCATCCAAATCATTGACATATGATGTAAAAGGAATTGGTCCCAACACAGATCCCTATGGAGCACCACAGCTCAACCAGAAAAGACTTCCTTCATTCCCACTCTTTGCCTCCCGCATGCTTTATCCATGTTAAAATCTTCTCTGGGTTTGTCGTTTGTTAAGACGTCTCACGTTTGGCACCTTGTCTGAAAATCCAAGTACACACCAACCAATTCTCCTTCGTCGATCCTGCTTGTTATTTCTGCATAGATCTTCCAACAGATTTGTCAGGCATGATTATCCCTCGAGGAAACCATGCTGATTATGACTTATTTTATCATGTGCCCCCAAGTACCCTGAGATCTCATCCTTAATAATCGACTCCAACATCTTCCCAGCCACTGAGGTCAGACTAACTTTCCTCTAATTTCCTTTCTTCGGCCTCTCTCCCTTCCTAAAGAGTGAAGTGACAGTTGCGATTTTCCAGTCTTCCAGAACCATTCCAGAATCTAGTGACTCTTGAAGGATCATCACTAATGCATCCACAATCTTTTCAACAACCTCTTTCTGAACCCTTGGGTGTACACCATCTGGTCCAAGTGACTTATTTACCTTAAAACCTTAAAGTTTTCCGAGAATCTTCTCCCTAGTAATGGTAACTTCAGACACTTCATGTCCTCTGACTCCTGAAATTTCCACCATATTGCTAGTGCTTTCCATAGTGAAGACTGATGCAAAATACTTATTCAGTTCATCTGCCATTTCCTTGCCCCCAATTACTATCTCTCCAGCATCATTTTCCAGTAGTCTGATATCCACTCACCGTGACTATCCACACGGTCAATTCCTCTCGTCATCTTATTCTCCTCTACCAAGTTATCTCTCATCCTCCGTCGCTCCAAGGAAAAAATGCTGCATTCACTCAACTTATCCTCATAAGGCATGCTCCCCAATCCAGGCAACATCCTTGTAAATCTCCTCTGCACCCTTTCTATCCCTCAAAATAGATAGAGTCTATTTTGATCAAGAGTCTTACCATTAATACTATATTCTGTCATCATATTTGACCTACTAAAATGAATAACTTCACACTTATCTGGGTTGAACTCCCATCTGCGACTTCTCAGCCCAGTTTTGCATCTTACCAGTGTCCTGTTGTAACCTCTGACAGCCCTCCACACTATCCACAACACCGCCAACCTTTGTGTCATCAGCAAATTTACTAACCCATCTCTCCACTTCCTCATCCAGGTCATTTATAAAAATCACAAAGGGTATGGGTCCCAGAACAGATCCCTGAGGCACTCCATTGCTGTAGAATTTGCCTCATCTACAACAAGTCTTTGCCTTCTGTGGGCAAGCCACCTCTGAATCCACAAAGCAATGTCCCCTTGGATCCCATATCTCCTTACATTCTCAATAAGCCTTGCATGGGGTACTTTATGAAATGCCTTGCTGAAATCCATATACACTACATCTATTGCTCTTCCTTTATCAATGTGTTTAGTCACATCCTCAAAAATTCAATCACACTCGTAAGCCATGACCTGCCCTTGACAAAGCCATGCTGGCAACTCCTAATCGTATTTTACCTCTCCAAATGTTCATAAATCCTGCCTCTCAGGATCTTCTCCATCAACTTGCCAACCACTGAATTAAGACTCACTGGTCTATAATTTCCTGGGCTATCTCTGCTCCCTTTCAGAGATCGTGAAACGAGAAGATTGGATTAGCTTTATTCATCGCTGATTCCTCTACCTTAAATACACCCAATGACCCGGCCTCCACACCCCCAATCATGCACTGACCCAGCCCTCCACACACCCCCAATCACCCACTGACTCACCCCTCCACACCCCAAACCACCCACAGACCCCCCTCCACACCCCCAATCACCCTCTAAGCCACCCCTCCACACGCCAAACCACCCACTGAGCCACCCTTCCACACCCCCAATCACCCACTGAGCCACCCCTCCACACCCCCAATCACCCACTGACCCAACCCTCCACACCCCCAATCACCCACTGAGCCACCCCTCCACACCTCCAACCACCCACTGACCCACCCCTCCACACCCCCAACCACCCACTGACCCACCCTCCCCACATACCCAACCATCCACTGACCCACCCCTCCACACCCCCAACCACCCACTGACCCACCCTCCCCACATACCCAACCACCACTACTTCATCATTTCCTGTCAGAATCACCTTGTGTACAGACACTCCTGTGTCCAGCCCCACTTTATGGACATACGATCAATCTGTGAGTATCTGCCAATCTTATGTATTTCTATGTATTCTATAAATCGTATATATTGTATTTATTGTTTCCACTCCTGAGGAAAGGTCTCGGCCCAAAACGTTGACTGCTTATTCATTTCCACAGATGCTGCCTGGCCGACTGTGTGTTGTCTGGATTTCCAGTGTCTGCAGAATCTCGTGTTTATATTTAGATTTTTTAAAAAAAATTCTGTCTCATTTATGTTATTGTGGTTTGTTTACCCTGCATCAGATCCAGAGTAGTAATTATTTCATTCTCCTTCGCACTAGTGTGCTGGAAGTGACATTAAACGATCTTTAATCTTGAATCATTTGACTCAGTGGCTTCATCAGTCAAGAAGTTGGGATGTTATGTTGAAGTTGCGGGACAGAGCCGTTGGCGAGGCTGAATTGAGGGCACTGTGTGCAGATCTGGTCACCTGCCTACGGGAAGGGTGTCAGTAAGATTGAGAGAGTGCAGAGCAAATTTACAAGGATGTTGCTGGGACTCGAGGACCGGAGTTGCAAGGAAAGTTTGACGAGTTTTGGACTTAATGCCCTGGGGTGCAGGAGGATAAGGGGAGACTGGATTATGAGGGGGTGGATAGGGTTAAACGCAAGTAGGCCTTTTCCACGGGGGGTTGGGTTGGACAAGGACTGGAGGTCTTGGGTGAAGGGTGAAAGGTGAAATGTTGAAAGGAACATCAGGGGGATCTCCTTCACTCAGAGGGTGGTGAGGGTGAGGAGTGAGATACCGGTGCAAATGGTGGGCGCAGCTTCAATTTCAACACTTTCACCGATGGGAAGCGTGGCGAGAAACGGTCCAGGCAGATCTATAGTCCAGCAGGGACTAGATGGGCTGAAGGGACTGTTTCTGTGTTCAATGACTGTGTAACCTCACGAGGTTTCAGCCGAGAGACGGGGTCAGTGGTCCTTTGAAAACAGTGTTGCAGGACAGGACAGACTCCTCATGTTGGCAGGTTCTCAAAGCCTTTATTCGCCTCTCAGAGATACAGAGAGCAGAATAATCACTGGATATCTGTGTTAAGTCGTACGCGAAGGTCTTCCCCCGGCTGGTTTCCAAGGCCGTCTCTTGATTAACTTGTACAATGCTCCAAGTCAGAAGTCACCCTTTCAACTCATCACCTTCTCCACCACCGTGTACGTCTTGGTCTCGGTTGAAACGACGGGAGCTTTGAAGACAAAAAACGGAGTCAGAGGTTTAGTACGATGATCGCCCGATACACTCATCAATCAGCCATAAGACGTAGGAGCAGAATAGGCCATTCAGCCCATCGAGTCAAAACCATCATCCCTTCATGATTCATTTCCCAGCCCTCTCAACCCCATTTCTCCTGCCTTCGCCCCATCACCTTTGACGCCCTGACTAATCAAATACCTGTCAGCCTCCGCTTTCACCTAACTCTGGGTGGTGAATCTGTGGAATTCATTGCCGGAGACGGCTGTGGTGACCAAGTCGTTGGGTGCATTTAAAGCAGAGATGATGGGCCTAAAATTTATAATACCTTCCGCCATCTGGCAAAAGAAATTCCTCCTCTTCACTGTTCCAAAGAGACGTTGTTGTATTATGAGGCTGATCCCCCCCCCAATCCTAGACTCCCCCACTGTAGGAAACATCCTCTCCACATCCACTCTATCTGTGCCGTCTGGTCCTAGACTCCCCCACTATAGGAAACATCCTCTCCACATCCACTCTATCTGTGCCCTCTGGTCCTAGACTCCCCCACTATAGGGAACATCCTCTCCACATCCACTCTATCTGTGCCCTCTGGTCCAAGACTCCCCCACTATAGGGAACATCCTCTCCACATCCACTCTATCTGTGTGCTCTGGTCCCAGACTCCCCCACTATAGGGAACATCCTCTCCACATCCACTCTATCTGTGCTCTCTGGTCATAGACTCCCCCACTATAGGGAATATCCTCTCCACATCCACTCTATCTGTGCCCTCTGGTCATAGACTCCCCCACTATAGGGAACATCCTCTCCACATCCACTCTATCTGTGTCCTCTGGTCCTAGACTCCCCCACTATAGGAAACATTCTCTCCACATCCACTCTATCTGTTCCCTCTGGTCCTGGACGCCCCCACTATAAAATTAATTTATTGTAAGCGGGGTGAAAAATGGTGAGGTAGCGTACAAGGGTTCAATGTCCATTCGGACATCCGATGACGGAGGGGAGCCTGAAACATCGACTGTTTATTCCTCACCACGGGCACAGCCTGAACTGCCGAGCTCCGCCAGCATTTTGAGCGCTTTACCAAACTTTCTCAGCCCGACTGCATCGCGCAGCCGTGATAAAACGGCCTACTCACTTTTTTCCTCCGTGACCACCGTCTTCGTAACAGTTGATGAGCTTGACGTCTGGCCAGAAGACTTGCTCCTGAAAATCAAAGGGGGCAGAGTGTGACCTTGCATTGCGGGAAGGGCTGGGACTGGGAGGAGGTAGGAACTTCCAGGGAAACATGGCCTGCCACAGAACCTTAGCACACAACTCAGATCGCATCCCAGGCAAAGCCCACCCCACCATTGAGCATATCTCCAAGGAAGACAGCAGCATCCATCATCAGGGACCCCCCAACACCTGCACCTTGCCCGCTTCCCATTGCTGCCATCAGGCAGGGGATACAGGACAGTCAGGTCCCACACCACAGGTTCAGCAATAGTTTTTACCTCTCAACCATCAGGAAGGAGGTACAGGACAGTCAGGTCCCACACCACCAGGTTCAGGAACAGTTGTTACCCCTCAACCATCAGGAAGGAGGTACAGGAACCTCAAGACCCCCACCACCAGGTTCAGGAACGGTTATTACCCCTCAACCATCAGGAAGGAGGTACAGGAGCCTCAGGACCCACACCACCTGGTTCAGGGACAGTTATTACCCCTCAACCATCAGGAAGGAGATACAGGAACCTCAGAACCCACATCATCAGGTTCAGGAACAGTTATTACCCCTCAACCATCAGGAAGGAGGTACAGGAGCCTCAGGACCCACACCACCTGGTTCAGGAACAGTTATTACCTCAACCATCAGGAAGGAGGTACAGGAGCCTCAGGACCCACACCACCGCGTTCAGGAACAGTTATTACCCCTCAACCGTCAGGAAGGAGGTACAGAAGCCTCAGCAATCTCACCACCAGGTACAGGAACAGTTATTACCCCTCATCCATCAGTCTCCTGAAGCGGTGTGAATAATTCACTCGCCCCAACTTTGAACTACAAATCTTCCATAACCTACAGGACTCACTTTCAAGGTCTCAGCAAATCACGTTCTCGGTATTAATTTACCTTTTCTAAACATTTGCACGGATCGCCCTCTTTTGCATATCGTACATTTTAAAATCAGTCTTTGAAACGTACAGCTTTTCGTCTATTCGATTGTATTATTTCAGTTCTCTGTCAACAACGCAGACTCTACTCAGGGCAGAAGTGGTAACATGAGGGGGTCACACTTTTAAGGGGAGGAAAGTATGGGAGGGTTGTCAGAGGTAGGGTTCCTTTTTGACAGAGTGGTAGGCATTTGGAGCGCCCTACAGCGGTGGAGGGAGAGGCATATACATTTAGGGCACTGAAGAATCTCAAAGACACCCCAATACCCAGAGCCTGGACTGACACCATCTTACTGCCCTCTACTGAGCCTGGTGTCTTGTTTAGTATTTATTGTAATGCCTGCACTGTTTTGTGCACTTTATGCAGTCCTGGTTAGTTCTATAGTCCAGTTTAGTTCTTTCCTGTGTTGTGTTTTACGTAATTCAGTCTGGTTTTTGCATTGTTTCATGGTCCTGAAAATCGTTGTCTCGTTTTTACTGTGTACAGTACCAGCAGTTATGGTCAAAAGACAATGAAAAGTGACGTGACTTGACTTGAAGATAGCCACAGAGATGTTAGGAAAACGGAGGCTAAGTATGAGGGAAGGTTTGGATTCATCTTACAGAGGGTTCGAATCACGGCAGGTCATTGTGGGCCGAAGGGCCTGTACTGATCTACGTTCTAAGACTGGGTTGTTTCAGGTTCGAGTGTCGTCTGGCCAGTTGCTTACCCGAAGCCGCCCAGCAGCCGGCGATAGGTCTCAATTTCCGCCTCCAGTCTGCTCTTTATGTTCAGGAGCTGCTCGTACTCCGCGCTCATCGACACGAGTTTGGCGCGGATCGCCCCGAGCTCCGCTTCCAGCCCGTTGATGGTCATCTGCAGCTTGTCCCTCTCTCCGCCGAAGCGCATATCAACCTCGTCCAGGTTTCTCTCCAGAGAGGCGATCTGCGGGCAAGGAGCGAGCGGTGAGGGTGGATGGGGTTTCCAGTGACCGGGCCGCGCTCTCCCCAGCTGCCGTCCCTCGACAGACGCGCGTCGGAACGCAGCCTAAAAAGCTGCCTCACCGCCGGTACGGGAATGGCCGGGAAGCGCTCGGGGAGACTCCAAAATGTGGTCTGCAATGGGTCGACAAAATTACCCGACACTGCACCGGCCCCCTGCTTACCCGCCATCCATATACAGAATGGTGCTGGAAAAAGGGGACGGTAACACCGTGAAGGATCTCATCCACCGTGTTCACGAACTGTCTGTCCGACTCCCATCGGGGAGGAGGCTTCGCCAGAACCACCAGACTCAAAGCGGCCTGGTCCAGGAAATGCTCCGTGGCCCCACAGCAATCGTCACAACTGCCCAACACATCACCGGCATCTGCCTACCCACTGGTGGCGGGTGGGGGGAAGGGGTTTGTTCACCAGGGTCCATGGGAAGACAGAGCCCGTCTCAGGGAGTACACGTTACCCTAATAATCAATCAGTTAGTAGTCGGGTGGACCCTTCTCCTGCCCCCCCCCCGGTCAGCCCAGCCCGACGGGTCACTCACAATACTCTGCAGTGTGCTCAGCTCGGTTTCCAGCCCCTGACAGCTGCGTCTCAGCTCAGTGAGCCTGGATTTCTCACCGTCGATGGCACACGTGCTGACTGCCACCTCTTGTTGCACGGCCGCAAACTGAAACAGTTCAAAATTGAATTTATTGTCAAACCAGACGTATCATACCGTAACACCATAGACGGTCACAAACCCGGCTGGAAACGAGGAGGGTTGGGCAGAGGGCTAGAAAACACCCCCCACCCCCCAACGTCTCGGACCTGCAGAAGCTCCCCAGAAAACCCTGAAAGGACGGAGGAGTCTGATGAACGGAGTCAGCTGTCGGCGGCTGATTCTGTAGTAGGGGTGACGGGCACCCTGTGAGCCCATAGGTTGTGGCAACATTTCAATGACGGGGTAAGTGAAGTCATCCCCTCTGGTTCAAGGGCTTGATGGTGCCCCTGAACCCGGTGGTGTGGGTCCTGAGGCTCCTGTACCTCCTTCCTGATGGTTGAGGGGTAATAACTGTTTCTGAACCTGGTGGTGTGGGACCTGAGGCTCCTGTACCTCCTTCCTGATGATTGAGGGGTAATAACTGTCCCTGAACCTGGTGGTGTGGGTCCTGAGGCTCCTGTACCTCCTTCCTGATGGTTGAGGGGTGATAACTGTTCCTGACCCTGGTGGTGTGGGACCTGAGGCTCTTGTACCTCATTCCTGATGGTTGAGGGGATAATAACTGTTCCTGAAACTGGTGGTGTGGGTCCTGAGGCTCTTGTACCTCCTTCCTGATGGTTGAGGGGTGATAACTGTTCCTGAACCTGGTGTTGTGGGATTGGAGGCTCTTGTACCTCCTTCCTGATGACAACAGCGAGAAGAGTGACAAAGCTTAACAAGGAAGGTCTGTGTGAAACCCATTGGATCTCGGAAGGCGAGAGAGTGTGATTGTCGCGAGGATGTGTAGTGTGGCGGGCATTGCCGGCTAAACCTTTGCTCGTTCTTGGACAGTAGGCTCAATCAGTGTAATCTCCCTGCAGCGAGGGTACCTCCCCCCTTGATATCGACATTAGATAGGGCAGAAAGTCAGCATTTGAGTTCAGAAAGGTGTCCCTTTAGAACAGGGAGGAGGGGGAAATTCTTTACCCAGTGGGTAGTCAATTAGACCATTGGAGGGAAGGGTTAGATTGATATTGGAGTAGCTGAAATGTCTGGCACAACTTGATGGGCTGTATGTCCGCTGTAACGCTCGACGTTCTGTTGGCAAAGCAAGAACTGCCTTTGTATCATCTTCAGTGTGTTTTGTCTTTGTGAAACTGAAAATTGCGAACAAAGTACTCAGAAGAGTCGCCTGCTCCCCGGTGGGGAAGGTTCTAGATTGTTTGGGGACCAGAGGAAAGGTTTCTTGAGTTGAGGTGGTGGGACAGAGTCTAAAGTTTGGAGCCAGGACCTTGTGGAGAATCGTGAGTGAGTCTTTGCCTCAACAGCACAGAAAGAAGCTGATCGGCCCAGTGGCTCCAGAGGGGGAGGAATAAACCAAGTACAGGTGTCCCTTCTGCCCTTCTGCTTTGATCGTGTGTCAAATGTTAACTTTGAATCTGCGGGGGGGGGGGGGGACTGAGCAAGGATCAGCTGTGAAGGGATAGAACCAGCAGGAAGGTGTGAATGTCCTCCTCCTTTCCTGGTGGGGCATGAACCTGGGATTCTGAGGGTGACCAGTGTTGAGGTGTTGAGCCTTTGAGTGACGGTGCAGAGATCGGGATGGAATGACACCGTGACGGTGGAGAAGGCGCAATTACATCATGTGGGGTGGGTGGGGGGCGCGGGACGTCAGACAGGGGAGTTCAATTCCAAAGGCGCCTCCAAGTCGTCTGCTCCTCCTGCCCAAGATCTCTGACTTCTCCGGTTCCCTCCCGTATCCCGAAGACAGGCCGGCCGGTACGCAGGGTCAGCTGCTGATTCTAATTTGTCCCCTGATTAGATTAGGGTCGAGGAAGGGCGGAGAGGGAAATTGGATCGGCCACGATGAATTGGCGGAGCAGACACGCCACGGGCCGAATGGCCAGATTCTAACCCCTGTGGTCACCTGGACTCGGGAACAGGTGGGTCGCTCGGCCGTCAGGATCGAAGGGGCTGGTAGGGCTTGTTCTGCACGGAATCTCGGAATAAGTACTCCATTACCTGCTGTTTGTACCATTCGTCGGTCTCTGCCTTGTGCTGGCTGACCATGGCTTCATATTTCTTCCGAATGTCTGCCAGAATCTTGAGCAAGTCCACCGAATCATCAGCTTTGACATCGACAGAGACGTTCCCAGACATCTGAGACCTCAGGCTCCTGAGTTCCTGCAGGAAGGAAAAAAAATCAGCGATGTCAGCCTCCGACTCCCAGCAGTGACACGGAACAGAGACAACTCACAATGTTCGGGCAGTGACGCCCGGAGCTTACTTCTTCATGGATTTTCCTGAGGTAAATGATCTCCTCATTCAGGTTCTCGATCTCTGTCTCCAGCTGACTCTTGTCGAGGGTCAGGTTGTCCAACATCGTGCGCAGACCGTTGATATCGTTCTCAACGGACATCCTGATGGCCAACTCAGTTTCAAACCTATCGAGATGGGGAGAGAGCAGGAGATTCTGGTCATCGGTGGCCAGGGCTGAAGTGGTAAGGCATTTCCTGCCCCAAATTGTAAAATATATCTGGGCCTGTACTCACTGGAATTCAGAAGAATGAGGGCTGACCTCATTGAGACACAACGAACGGTGAAAGAATGTGGAGAGGATGTTTCCTATAGTGGGGGAGTCTAGGACCAGAGGACACAGATAGAGTGGATGTGGAGAGGATGTTTCCTATAGTGGGGGAGTCTAGGACCAGAGGGCACAGATAGAGTGGATGTGGAGAGGATGTTTCCTATAGTGGGGGAGTCTAGGACCAGAGGACACAGATAGAGTGGATGTGGAGAGGATGTTTCCTATAGTGGGGGGAGTCTAGGACCAGAGGACACAGATAGAGTGGATGTGGAGAGGATGTTTCCTATAGTGGGGGAGTCTGGGACCAGAGGACACAGATAGAGTGGATGTGGAGAGGATGTTTCCTACAGTGGGGGAGTCTGGGACCAGAGGACACAGATAGAGTGGATGTGGAGAGGATGTTTCCTATAGTGGGGGAGTCTAGGACCAGAGGACACAGATAGAGTGGATGTGGAGAGGATGTTTCCTATAGTGGGGGGAGTCTAGGACCAGAGTACACAGATAGAGTGGATGTGGAGAGGATGTTTCCTATAGTGGGGGAGTCTAGGACCAGAGGACACAGATAGAGTGGATGTGGAGAGGATGTTTCCTATAGTGGGGGAGTCTAGGACCAGAGGACACAGATAGAGTGGATGTGGAGAGGATGTTTCCTATAGTGGGGGAGTCTAGGACCAGAGGGCACAGATAGAGTGGATGTGGAGAGGATGTTTCCTATAGTGGGGGAGTCTAGGACCAGATGTCACAGATAGAGTGGATGTGGAGAGGATGTTTCCTACAGTGGGGGAGTCTGGGACCAGAGGACACAGATAGAGTGGATGTGGAGAGGATGTTTCCTATAGTGGGGGAGTCTAGGACCAGAGGACACAGATAGAGTGGATGTGGAGAGGATGTTTCCTATAGTGGGGGGAGTCTAGGACCAGAGTACACAGATAGAGTGGATGTGGAGAGGATGTTTCCTATAGTGGGGGAGTCTAGGACCAGAGGACACAGATAGAGTGGATGTGGAGAGGATGTTTCCTATAGTGGGGGAGTCTAGGACCAGAGTACACAGATAGAGTGGATGTGGAGAGGATGTTTCCTACAGTGGGGGAGTCTGGGACCAGAGGACACAGATAGAGTGGATGTGGAGAGGATGTTTCCTATAGTGGGGGAGTCTAGGACCAGAGGACACAGATAGAGTGGATGTGGAGAGGATGTTTCCTATAGTGGGGGGAGTCTAGGACCAGAGGACACAGATAGAGTGGATGTGGAGAGGATGTTTCCTATAGTGGGGGAGTCTAGGACCAGAGGACACAGATAGAGTGGATGTGGAAAGGATGTTTCCTATAGTGGGGGAGTCCAGGACCAGAGGATACAGACAGAGTGGATGTGGAGAGAATATTTCTTATATTGGGGGATTTGAGGACCTGAAGGCACAGGCTTAGAATAGAGGATCATCCTTTTAGACAGGAGAAGAGGAGGAATTTCTTTATCCAGAGAGTGGTGAATCTGTGGAATTCATTGACACGGGCCGCTGAGTTGGCCAAGTCTGACTGGATACTTAAGGCAGTGGTCGGTAGATTTGTGACTGGTCAGAGCAGCTAGTGGTACGACGGAAAAGGCAGGAGATCGGGGGGGGGGGGCCAAGATGAAAAACGGATCAGCCGCGATGATGTGGCGGAGCGGACTCCGTGGGCCAAAATGCCTAATTCTTTTCCTACACCTTACGTTCTTACACGGGAACACGAGAGCACAAAGTAAAATTATCAATGTACGTGGGTGTCACGAGATTCATTTTCTTGCCGGCATTCACGGTAGGGACCAAGAAACAGCAGAGAATCGATGAAAAGACCTCCCCCGGCCGAGATGAACAATCATCCAATGGGGAAGGTTAGGGGAGAGCAGAACAGGAGGTCATGGGTGCAAGGGGGGTAAAAGGTGTAACATATCGGGGTGGGAGGGAAGGGTAGTCTCCTTCACTCAGAGAGTGTGGAAGAAGCGGCAGCGCCGGTCGTGGGTTTGACTGCAAATTTTATGACGAGTACATGGATGGGAGTGGGCTGTGGGGTTTCGAGTCCGGGTGCAGGCCAATGTGACCAGGCAGAATAATAGACTGGCATCGACTAGACAGGCCGAAGGGTCTGTTTCTCTGCTGTACAGCTCTTCGATTCTACCTCACATTGAAATCGTTTCGGCTCCCCACCCACCCCTCACCTATCTGTTTCCCCACCCCTGCACTCGGACAAAGAACAAGCCTTTGCCCCACAGGGGTTGACGGTGAAGCTTTAAAAATAACGGCTCGGTACTAACTTGGTCTTGAAGTCTTCCGCCGCCAGTTTGGAGTTGTCCACCTGGAGCATCATTTCGGAGTTGGCTTGGACAAAGTCGTTGATCTGCGGGAGACAGGCGGTGAACATGGACTGGGTGGGGCAAAGGGGGCCGTGGGGGAAACACAGGCGCACTGTCCCGCCCCTTTCGGTGTCCAAGGTTAAACCCTGACCCTCAATTCCTCCCTCTCTCCTCCCAGCCCCCCGCCTACCTCAGGGCTACCTCTTCCTTCACCCTCCCCTCCCCTCCACCCTTTCCACCTCCAGCATTCCCTCCATCAAAGTCCCTTTTTTTTTAAAAACACACACTGAGAGGACCAACGATTGTTCTGAGCGGGAAATCTTCACTCAAAGCTGCAAACTCCGTATCAGCGTTTTATGAAGTAAGATTCCGACTGCAAAGAATGTACGCCCAGTTGTTTGATTTTAAACATTCCACCCCGCTCCCCTTCACTCCGCCCACACTTCTATCGCTCCCGCCTCACCTATCCCCCCCCCCCACCTCCTCCATTCCCCTTCCTCGCCAGTGGGGGCAGGAGGCGCATCGCCTGTCCGGCGCCAGCGATCGGGGTTCGAATCCCCGCCGCTGACAGTACGGAGTTCGCATGCTTTCCCCCGTGGGCCTTGGTGGGCGCCTCTCCAGGCGCTCCGGGGGGGGGGGGGGGGTGGGCAAAGACGTAGGGGTTCGGGTGGCTGAGTAGTGGGCATGCAACCTCCCCTGCCAACCCCCCCCCCCCCCCGAGCGCATCTTGGACTGGGTTGGTCGATGTCGCGAATGACGCATCTCACAGTACAGTATGCTCCATTGTCCGTGTGACGGGCAAATCTCTTCTTTAATCTCTGCCCCACCCTTTCCCCATTCTCCCACGGTCAGCAAAAGCGTCGCAACAGACCTCTACCATCGTAGTAGATCAGCGAGGTGTTTTGTTATGTCTCCCCCTGGCTGCGAGACCCAGA
>NW_026781449.1:210530-278737 GCF_030144855.1 Hypanus sabinus | reverse complement strand
CTTGCACTCACACTCACTCACAAACACACCACACACACAGAGACACACTCATTCATATTAACACACACACTCACTCACACTCACATAAACAAACTGACATTCACAGATACATACACACACGCACACTCACACACATAGACACTCTCTCACACACAGTCACTCACACTCACACATAAAACACATGCACACACTCACACATACACTCCCCTTCACACACACACACGCTCACACAGACCCTAGCACAGGCACACGCACACACACTGACATTCACAGATGCACAACACACACTCACACGCACACACACAGCTTGATTTTCACAATCATACTGACTTGCACACACTCACCCACATACAGACGCAAACACACAGACACACACACATTCACACACACACATACACACAGAGGCACAGTCACACACTGACACAATCACATTCTCACACACTCGCACAGGCACAGAGAGACACACAAACACCCACATTCTCACACACACGGACTCAAACACACAGGCATACTCACACACGCACACCCACACACGGACACACACTCAGACACACACACACACACACACACTCATACACAGAGCGACACAGACACACACCCCCTGACACACACTCTGACGCACACACTCACACAGAAACACGCACAGACACATTCACGGTCACACACCCACCTTACACTCACACATACACATGCATGCACACATACTCACTCACTCATATCTGCACACACTCAAATACATACACTCTTGCACACAGACACACACGCACACACACAGGACAGACAAACATTCACACACCAGACACCCCCCCCTCACATTCATACACACACTTACGTTCACACATACGCAGGCACACATTCATACTCACTCAGAAACACACACTCACATTCACACACATACTGACATTCACACATACACATATTTGTACACATTGACACACACACTGACATTCACAGATACACAACACACTCTCACAGAGACACACAGACACACTCACATTCAAAAACACACACAAACTCACATTCACACATCCACACACGTGCACACATACATACACTCACTTACACAATCACCGACAACCATCGACATTCACACACACTGACACACAAATTCTCTCCTTCTCTCACACACACTCACATTCACACACAGCCTGATATTCACACATACACGCACTTGCGCACATCATAAACATAAACTCTCCCACAAACACTCATATTCACACACATACACTCTCACATTCACAAACACACACACACACACACACGCACACGCACACACACAGACACACAAACTCTCTCTCACACACACCCCACATTCACACATACACATATGGAGATATTCACAGACACACAGACATACTCACACACACAGGCACACATTCGCAAACTCACATTCACACACACAGTTACATTCACACATACACACGCACACACTCGCACTCATCACAAACACAGGCACACACACATTCACACACAAACTCACTCACATTCTCAGACGTACACACACAGATACACATAAACACTTTCACACACACTCACTCACACACACACTCACACGTGCTTACACACAGACACACACATTCACTGTGTCTCTCATTCACACACACCGACACATACACACACCACACACACACACACACACACACACCGACACATACACACACACACACACACACACACTCACATTGACACACACAGATAGCAATGATAAGTTAAAACACCAACTTCTATTTGGTACAGAGTAAACAGGTAATCTTAAAGCCAGAAGCACAGGTGCATGAGCAGACAAAGCAATCTCCTTATAGTCACAGAATTGAACCAGTGGAAGCAAGTTTCTATCTATAAAGAAATAGTAAATCCGAGAGTACATATGATGAACCTGAGAGAAATATGAATATTCCTTTTCTTGGGGGTGTAAAAAACGCCACACGTCGTGAATACCACATTGAAATAGAAAAGATTGAAAAAGTAGGACTGATTTATTAGTGACAGGGGTTTTACTTGAAGAGCGGTCTAATATAGGATCAAGCTCCACCCATCACTAAGGAATACCGATTCAAATCAGGCAGAAAAGAAAAAAGACGTTCAAAGAACAAGGAGTCATCTGTATTTGGAGCGTATACATTCGCAAATACCATTAGTTTATTCTCAAGACTACCCGAAACGATAACAAAGTGCCCATTTGTATCAGAAATTTACCTTATGTTGAATAAAGGATACATTCTGATCAAACAGGATAGAGACGCCTCTCGATCTAGATTGAGAGGGTGAGTGAAAATGTATACCCTTCCATCCTTTGAAAAAGCGTAAAATATCGTCTTTACGAATATAGGTTTCTTGGAGAAAGATTATACGAATTTTAAGTTTCCTGATATAAGAGAAAATCTCATTTCGTTTAACAGGGTTATTTAGACCTTTCACGTTAAAGCTGAGTATATTAATAAAATAATCCATCAAGTATCCTTTAGTAATGTATAAAAGGTAATCACAGACATGTAGATAGCGAATAGATAAAACAGTAAAAACTTCCAATCAGCTTTCTGGAAGAACCCATCTGAAATTTTAAAGGAGATACTGCTGGTACTACAGTCTGGGATACTTTTAAAGCATATATTCGTGGAGAAATTATCTCTTACTCTACCTATATAAAGAAAAAAGCTGACAAAGAAAGGTCTGGACCTAGCAGCGATATTAAAAGATCTTGATTGAAAGTATGCCCTATCTGCAGATCCAACTATATATAATAAGCGTAAACGCTGATGTTATTTTACTTTTTATTTCTAACGCTGAAACTTCTTTACCTTCGGTTCTTTCTTTAATTTCCCAGTTTAGTTCTTTTTCAAGATATAAGCAAAAAAGCAAGCTATTTTTCTTTAAATGACCTAATGTCATCAAATGCCAAATTTCCGTTCCAAGCTGTTACAAGTCAATTTACATATCTAGGTGTAACAACTACTTAAAAACTTCAAGAATTTATTTAAAGGAAACTTAAACCCCTTATTGAATTATGTGAAAAAGACACTTTCTAAATGGTGTCCTTGAGGCGATGTGCTACACACAGCGCTGAAATAACGATATGCAGTCGGTAAATTGTTTCCAGACTAACTTCGCGGCGCTGGCATTTTAATCCCTAGCGCCCGCCCTCTCCGTGCGGAAATGACGTCGGAGGTACATTACCAAAGTCTCCCCCCCGCGCGCTGGCTATTTGTGAGCCGGTTCGCCTGCGCAGAAAGTGGGGTCGCCACATCTTCTTTCTTTATCCCTAATTGGCTGAATTAATTCGATTAAAATGAGATTTTTCCCTAAATTTTTATATCTTTTTCAGGCCTTACCTATTTTTATTCTTAAAACCTACTTTGATTCTTTAGATCAAATTTTAACATCTTATATTTAGAATAATAAGTAAAGTTTACCTACAAAGAAATAAAGAGATCGGTAGATTAGCCCTACCCCTATTTTAGGTTTTACTATTGGGCTGCCCAATATAAGGAATATTACATTCTGGTCTTATTATATTTATCGTAAAGATTGCCCATCATAGGTCTCCTTAGAAGTTAATTCTGTAAAAAATTCCTCTATTGTCTCACTTCTTGGATCATACTCTTCTTTTTCAGCAAATAAAATAACAGATAACTTAAGTGTTAAGCAAACTTTAAGGAATTTGTCTCAATTTAGGAAAATTTTTGGTTTACTGACTTTCATTATCATCTCCCATTCTCCTAAATTATTTTGTTTATCCCTTCCATGGACTGACAAAGTCTTTAAGGATTGGGATGAACTAGGTATTAAGTGTTTTTTGGGACCTGTTTACCTCAGGATCTCTTGCTTCATTTGATCAATGTCAACTGTTGACCAATTGTCAACTAAATTTGCACTCCCAAAAAATACATTTTTACAGATCCCTTCAAGTTAGAGATTTCTTACGTTTCCAACTAACTACGTTTCCTATAGATCCTGATAAAAATTTACTGGACGATCTTTTAAATTTAAAACCTTTTGTTAATGGTTCTATTACCGGTATCTATAACTTGTTGATTGAGTCTAGACAAGACTTTTTAGATAAAATAGAATAAGCTTGCGAGGATGACCTAAATTGTCAGATTTCTGATGATAGATGGAATAAAATTCTTAAACGGGTTAATAAATCATCTTTCTGTGCTCGACATTCTCTTCCACAATTTAAAGTGGTTCGTAGAGCTTACATTTCTAAACGGAAGCTGTCCAGTTTTTACCCGAATGTTTTCTCCACTTTGTAATAAATGCAACTCTGCTGATGCCTCTTTAATTCATATGTTTTGGTTTTGGTCTCAAATTGAAAAATATTCTATACCTTCTCACAACATTTTAGGGTCCAATTTGACCCAAATCCCCTTACTACCTCGTTTGGTATTATTGCAAATGAACATATAACTTTAAATACTCCTAACCTACAGGTTTTAGTTTTTACCTCTCTTTTAGAAGGAAGAGCAATCTTGCTTAAACGGAAGGAGTCAACCCCTCCTACACATCTTCAATGGCTACGTGATATTATGTCTTATTTAAATTTAGAAAAGATCCGCTGCTCAGTCTTAAATTCGAAACAATCTTTTTATGATATCTGGGGACCTTTTCCTAAATTACTTTTCCAATTTATAAAGTTTAACAGTGCACAGAATTTTATGTATATTTTTATCTTCTCTTCTTAAGCGAATATGTTTTTTTTTCTTATTATCTATTATCATCCATCAGCTTTTTTCTTTGGTAGTTGGTAGAGGTCGACATTTTTTATATAAAAATTTATTTATGATGTATGACATATCTTTAAATTTTTGATTACTGAGTGGTATTCCTTTATGTGATATGCTATAACATTTTGATCAATTTTTATTACAATACATGAATGTGCACAAGTTATGTTGAGATGTATCTATGTGTTGCACTCCGTAATTCTTGTTGTTCTTCTTCTGAATAAAAATATTGTAAAAAGTAAAGAAAGACACACACACTAACATTCACACATACTCACATTTGCACACACTCACATAATACACTCTTACACGCACAAATATTCACACATTCAAACACACCACAGAAACAGAAACACGCTGACATTCAGAGACACATGCACACTTACATTCACACACAGACTATGACACACACGTCACCCACACATTCGCTCTCACACACACACTGAGACTCTCAGACACCGACTCACATTCACACACACAGTAACTCACATTCACACATACTCATTCACACACATATACACTCAAACAGACTCACATTCACACACAACACTTAAACACTCAGTCACATAGACACACACTCTCTCACACGCACAGACATTCACATTCACAGATAAATACACGCATACACTCACACACACGCTCACATTCACACAGGCACACAAACTCACACACATTGACACACACGGACACACTCACTCTCACATTCACAAACACACACACTGACAGTCATACATACACGCACTTACACACACTCACACACGTACACTCTCACACACACACTCACATTCACAGACACGCACATACTTTCACTCACACACACATACACACTCACACTCACTGACATTTACACACACACAGACCACACACTGGCACACACATAGACACACACACTCACTCACTCTCTCACACAGACACACACCCCATTCACACATACAAACACACCACACACGGACACACAGAGAGACGCACAAATTCACATACACACTCACCTCTCATTAAAACACACACACACAGCCTGATATTCACACATATACGCACTTGCACACACTCATAAACATACACTCTCCCACAACGCACTCATATTCACACACACAGACACACTCACATTCACAAACACACACACGCACACACTCACACACACACACATGCATACACACACGCACAGGCACAAACTCTCTCTCACACGCCCACATTCACACACGCAGACATAATCACACACATACTCACATTCACAGACACACACACTCTCTCACACAAACTCACACAGACACACAACCCACACACCCACATACACACACATTCACACACGCACACACAGAGACACATACAGACGCACTCACATACACAGACACACTCATTCACACACTCACATTCACACATTCAAACACACCACACAAAGGCGACACACTCACATTCACAGACACACACTCTAACAAACACATAGAGACACACAGGCACATTCACATTCAAAAGTACACACATACACACTCACATTCTCATGCACACTGACATTCACGCATACACACATTCACACATACACTCACATTCACACACACACTCACAAAGAAACACACACACACAGACACAATTACACACACGCACACACTCAAACCAAAAGCATTTGCTTCTGTCCCCACACTCATGTTAGTAAAAGATCTTCATACCTGTAAACTAGACCCAACAGTCTGAAATCCCTGATGAAGATTATCGTACTGTAATCACCCTATCTGTCAACAGCCACCGTTATCAAAATAAGCCGAGGCATTTTCCAGGGTGACTCTCTTAGCCCACGATGGTTCTGTCTCGCTTTAAACCTGCTCCTCTAATTTACTGGATCAGATGAGAATTGGGTATCAAGACAGAATCAACGGAACGAGCTACGTATACCTGAAACACACCTTGCGTACACGGATGATTGGAAATTGTGCGCCCCTTCATCAGTGAAGCTAAAGCAGTCAACTCAAATAGCAGATAGATATAAACTTGAACTTTGGACTGGATAAGTCCATAAAGCAAGATGAAACATAAAGGAAAGGTGCAATGGAGCTAGTAGAATACAAAAGTGAGCAGCAGGATACAATACAACATGGAACATGTACGTATCTGGGATTTCAACAAGAAAAGAAAATAGATCAAAAACCTTGGACTTCAAGGCTAAAGAAAATCTGCCAAACAGAGCTCAGTAGTAAAAATATTAGAAAGGCGATGAACAATTTTGCTGCACCCATATTAACATGTTCTTTTTGGCATAATACCTTGGTCCGATACCGACCTGGAAAATTTGCAGGGAAAAATAAGAACTGAAGTGACAAATTTCAGAAAACCCTATCTATGCTCAAGCAGGCTTAGGTTAACACTAGCATTGTGAGACGGAGGAAGTGGAATATAACAGACATTAAAACCTTATGCAACAGTCAGATAAAACCTCTGCGGATATTCTTTCAGCAATGAAAGCAGGGTTCGGCACTCTACGCCAGCAGATGGAACTCCGATAAGACGTACACACCACTGAACTGAAATGAGAGCACAGCCCAGGAAAATGAAGAAATGATCCACGTTGAAGAAAAGGTTTAACCAATGGAAGAGCATGACCCTGCGTGAAAGGTATCCCCACGATCTGAGGAGACTAGATGTCGACATGAAACGTCGAACGCCTGGCTCAGAGTTGGAGACCTCTTCCCAGAAACAGAGGGGTTTCCTGTGGCAGTGCGGGACCAGGTGGTTAACACAAAAGAATGATCAAAAATATATAATAAAAGACCAACAAATTCAAGATGACCGATGTAGAAAATGCCAAGAGAAGCCTGGAACAACCCAACGGATTACAGGATCCTGTAGCAGTTTAACTCAATCTGATTACTTACACCGGCACCATCGAGTGGCAGACATCGTTCGTAAAGTCTTGCTTTAAAATACCAGCTCATAAAAGACACCGCACCTCACTGTAAGTACAAGATTTAGAGTCGGGGTCATGATTGATTCATTATTACAGATATGACGATCCATAATAACTGCGCAGATATAATATTACTGAATAAACAAGCAAAAAAGGACGCACATAACCTACAGAAACCAGTTAGTGAAAAACACCAGAAACGTGCTGAATTAAAAGAGGAAGTTGAAAGAGGATGGAACACGAACAGGGTGTACAATGTCCCGATAGTAATATCTACAACTGGTGTCATCCCAAAGTCACTACACAGTTGCAATGGGCCTGTTTGCACACTGTAGTTCTCTGGGACATTTTTTTTTTGCGACGTGGAGCACTGCAGCTCAGAAACAGGCCATTCGGCCCCATCTAGTCCGTGCCAGACTATTAATGCACCTAGCCCAATCGACCTGCAACCGGACGGTAGCCTTCCATCTCCATCCCGTCCCATGTACCTACCCGAACTTCTCCCAAACCTGCACCACCACCACCGCCGCCGGCAGCTCGTTCCCCGCCCACCCCCCCCGCTCCAGCCTCTGCTGGCAAATACACCGTTGCAGTTCGGGGCCCCGGGGCTCGGAGTTCATTACTGGCTCTGTTCTGTACCAGTGGAATGCGTGGGGGTTTTTATTTCTCTCTCTCTCTCTCCCGGGTCTTCCGGTTTCCTCCCACAGTCCGATTACACAGCAGGCAGATTGTGAATTGTAAATTGTCCCCGTGATGAGGTGAGGGGTAAGCAGGCGGCTGGCCAGGAGGGCCTCCCCCCCCCCCCCCTGTATTGTTAAATAAATAAACTCGCGCTTTTTGCCCTTAACCCATGACTGCTAGGTCTGGTCTCACACAAACTCAGTGGGGGGAGAAAGAACTGCTGGCACTTATCCCGCATAATTTTGTACACCTCTGTCAAATCTCCCCCTCGTTCCCCTACGCTCCAGGGAATAAGGTCCTCACATGCTCAAACTTTCTCTCTCACTAACGCTCTCGAGTCCCAGCACAATCCTTGTAAGTTTCCCCTGTGGTCCTTCAGTCTTATCGAAGTGTCCCCTGCAGGAAGCAGAACAGACCTGCACACCAGACTGCAAATTTGCCCTCAGCAACATCTCCTCCAGCTGCGGCATGACATGCCGATCCTGTCCTCGAGGTTCCATTGCTGAAGAGGTCAGCAGGGTTTCCCAGTGGGCAACCATTTTAATCCTCTTCCGACCTGTCCGCCCTCGGCCTCCTCCTCCTGCCATTTTAATCCTCTTCCACATGGCCGCCCACAAGCTGGAGGAGAAACGCCTCACATTCCATCTGGGTAGAATCCAACCTGACGGTGTGAACGTCGATCCCGTCGATCTCTAACTTCCTGTGGTTTCTCCCGCATCCCTCTTCCTTTCGCTTACCATTCCCTATTCTGGTTCTACCCCCCCCCCCACCCCTGCTCTTCTCCTTACCTGCCCGTCACCTGCTTCTGGGGCCCGTCCTTCTTCCCTTGTCAACCACTCTCCGTTCTGGTCAGATTTCTTCTTCTTCTCCTCCTCCTGTCCTTTACCTTACCCCACCTATCATCTCCCAGCTTCTTACTTCAAACCTAACCCTCCCACCCACTCACCTTCCCCCCTCACCTGGTCTCCCCTGTCAGCTTGTCCTCCTCCACCTCCCGCACCCACCCACCTTCCCCCTCACATGGTCTCACCTGTCAACTTGTCCTCCTCCCCCTCCCCCACCCACTCACCTTCCCCCTCACCTGGTCTCACCTGTCAGCTTGTTCTCCTCCACCTCCCGCACCCACCCACCTTCCCCCCCTCACATGGTCTCACCTGTCAACTTGTCCTCCTCCCCCTCCCCCACCCACCCACCTTCTCCCTCACCTGGTCTCACCTGTCACCTTGTTCTCCTCCCCTACCCACCCACGTTCCCCCTCAGCTGGTCTCACCTGTCAGCTTGTCCTACTCCCCATCCCCTACCCACCCACCTTCCCCCTCACCTGGTCTCACCTGTCACCTGTCAGCTTCAACTCTCCCCCCCTCCCCTCTCTCAGCTGGTCTCACCTGTCACCTAGTCCTCCTACCCCTTCCCCTCCCACCCACCTTCCCCCTCACCTGGTCTCACCTGTCAGCTTGTCCTCCTCCCCCCTCCCCCCACCCACCCACCTTCCCACTCACCTGGTCTCACCTGTCAGCTTGTCCTCCTCCCCCTCCCCCACCCACCCACCTTCCCACACACCTGGTCTCACCTGTCAGCTAGTCCTCCTCCCCCTCCCCCCCACCCCACCCACCTTCCCCCTCACCTGGTCTCACCTGTCAGCTTGTCCTCCTCCCTTCCCCCAACCCACCCACCTTCCCCCTCACCTGGTCTCACCTGTCACCTTGTCCTCGTCCCCTACCGACCCACCTTCTCCCTCACCTGGTCTCCCCTGTCAGCTTGTCCTCCTCCCCCTCCCCCACCCACCCACCTTCCCCCTCACCTGGTCCTCTCCTCCACTCACCCACCCACCTTCCCCCTCACCTGCTCACCTCTCACCTGTCAGCTTGTCCTCCTCCCCCTCCCCCCACCCACCCACCTTCCCCCTCACCTGGTCTCACCTGTCAGCTTGTCCTCCTCCCCCTCCCTCACCCATCCACCTTCCTCCTCACCTGGTCTCACCTGTCAGCTTGTCCCTCCTCCCCTTCCCCCAACCACCCACATTTCCCCCCTCACCTGGTCTCACCTGTCAGCTTGTCCTCCTCCCCCCTCCCCCACCCACCCACCTTCCCCCTCAGCTGGTCTCACCTGTCAGCTTGTCCTCCTCTCCCTCCCCTCCCCACCCACCTTCCCCCTCAGCTGGTCTCACCTGTCACCTTGTCCTCCTACCCCTCCCCCACCCACCCACCTTCCCCCCTCACCTGGTCCTCACCTGTCAGCTTGTCCTCCTCCCCCTCCCCAACCCACCCACTTTCCCCCTCACCTGGTCTCACCTGTCAGCTTGTCCTCCTCCCCCTCCCCCACCCACCCACCTTCCCCTTCACCTGGTCTCACCTGTCACCTCGTCCTCTTCCCCCTCCTCCCACATTTTGGCTTCTTGCAGGTTGGCGCTTGTTGTCATCTGACCGTCCGTATGTACATCCAAACCAGACAGTGTTCCCCCTGGAGCACGGTGCACCGCAAAACATATATCACACACGGCGCATAAAACATACTATTACCACAAATACGTTAATATAACATCCGGTTCAAAATGCATGCGCGGGTAAACCGTAAACTGCTCGCTGCCCCAGTGACGAGACCCCCGGTGGTGGCA
This sequence comes from Hypanus sabinus, assembly GCF_030144855.1. NCBI lineage: Eukaryota > Metazoa > Chordata > Chondrichthyes > Myliobatiformes > Dasyatidae > Hypanus > Hypanus sabinus. Next base: position 267,822 of record NW_026781449.1, on the reverse strand, counting down.
GGGTATTCATTAGTCTCACAGCTCGGGGGAAGGAGCCGTTCCCCCAGTCCTGACAGACCCAGTCCTGATGCTCCTGTACCTCCTCCCTGACGGTGGTGGGTCAGAGAGATTGTGGGATGGGTGGGTGGTGAGGAGACCCTGGTGGTGGGTCAGAGAGATTGTGGGATGGGTGGTATTGACGAGACCCCGGTGGTGACTTGGAGTTCATTAGTCTCACAACCCGGGGGAAGGAGCCGTTTCCCAGTCTGACAGTCCCAGTCCTGATGCTCCCGTACCTCCTCCCTGCCGGTAGTGGGTCAGAGATGGTGGATGGGTGGTATTGAGGAGACCCTGGTGGTGACAGAGTGTTCATTAGTCTCACAGACTGGGGGAAGGAGCCGTTCCCCAGTCTGACAGTCCCAGTCCTGATGCTCCCGTACCTCCTCCCTGCCGGTAGTGGGTCAGAGAGATGGTGGGATGGGTGGTATTGAGGAGACCCTGGTGGTGACAGAGTGTTCATTAGTCTCACAGACTGGGGGAAGGAGCCGTTCCCCAGTCTGACAGTCCCAGTCCTGATGCTCCCGTACCTCCTCCCTGCCGGTAGTGGGTCAGAGAGATGGTGGGATGGGTGGTATTGAGGAGACCCTGGTGGTGACAGAGTGTTCATTAGTCTCACAGACTGGGGGAAGGAGCCGTTCCCCAGTCTGACAGTCCCAGTCCTGATGCTCCCGTACCTCCTCCCTGACGGTGGTGGGTCAGAGAGATTGTGGAATGGGTGGGGGGGTGACGAGACCCCAGTGGTGGCCGGGTATTCATCAGTCCCCCAGCCCGGGGGAAGGAGCTGTTCCCCAGTCTGACAGTCCCAGTCCTGATGCTCCCGTACCTCCTCCCTGCCGGTAGTGGGTCAGAGAGATGGTGGGATGGGTGGTATTGAGGAGACCCTGGTGGTGACAGAGTGTTCATTAGTCTCACAGACTGGGGGAAGGAGCCGTTCCCCAGTCTGACAGTCCCAGTCCTGATGCTCCCGTACCTCCTCCCTGACGGTGGTGGGTCAGAGAGATTGTGGAATGGGTGGGGGGTGACGAGACCCCAGTGGTGGCCGGGTATTCATCAGTCCCCCAGCCCGGGGGAAGGAGCTGTTCCCCAGTCTGACAGTCCCAGTCCTGATGCTCCCGTACCTCCTCCCTGCCGGTAGTGGGTCAGAGATGGTGGGATGGGTGGTATTGAGGAGACCCTGGTGGTGACAGAGTGTTCATTAGTCTCACAGACTGGGGGAAGGAGCCGTTCCCCAGTCTGACAGTCCCAGTCCTGATGCTCCCGTACCTCCTCCCTGCCGGTAGTGGGTCAGAGAGATGGTGGGATGGGTGGTATTGAGGAGACCCTGGTGGTGACAGAGTGTTCATCAGTCCCCCAGCCCGGGGGAAGGAGCCGTTCCCCAGTCTGACAGTCCCAGTCCTGATGCTCCTGTACCTCCTCCCTGACGGTGGTGGGTCAGAGAGATGGTGGGATGGGTGGTGGAAATGAGACCCTCAACAACGCTTTGGGCCCTTCATATAAAACGCTCCCAGTAAGTGTCACAGATAGGGGTGAGGAAGACCGTGACGATCTTCTCGGCTGGCTTTGCCGTCCTCTGTAGATCTTGTGGCCTGATGTCTTGCAGCTTTCCTGCCACGCGATGATGCAGCCGGACAGGACGATCTCGATGGTGCTCCTGGAGAAAGTTGTTAGAATGGGGACGGGGACACCACAGTCTCCTCAGAAATGCGTTTAACGTAATATGCCCTCTTGACCAATGAGGGGGTGTTGTGGGTCGAGGTTAGGTCGACCACTCTGTGCACACCAGGGAACTTCGTACTCTGCACTCCCTCCACGGCAGAGTCGTCCATCTGCACCTTCCTGAGGTCCGCCATAATCTCTCCCGTCTAGTCCACGTCGGGACTCGGGTCGTTGTCCTCACACCACTCGTCGACCCTCTCCACCTCCTCTCCGTCTGCCGACCCTCCGTGGTCGCGGACGAGGCCGGCCACTGTCGTGCCGTCAGCCAACTCGGCGACGTGGTTCGATTGTGGACGGAGAGGACGCAGAGAGGGAGAACGCACCCTGAGGGTGAGGCTTGAGACCGAGAATGTGTCTGTCTTCTCAAACGGATGGAACGATCCCGGTTTGTAAAAAGTATAACGTGGCTCTCCCAGTGCTTGTACACGGCCCGGAACAGATACCTCCGGTACAGCGATCCATTCCGCCCAACAACCCCCCTGATTTAACCCTAGACTAACCACAGGACAATCTACAGTGACCAATTCACCTGCTGACCGGTCCGTCTTTGGACTGTGGAGGAATCCAGACTCGAGGAGGAAACCCACGTGGTTCGTGAGAACCAGGTGGAACCGGAATCGAACCCGGAACTCAGGGACTCCCTAAGAGTCACGCTGACTGTGGCGCCGCTAGCTATCGACCCTGTTAACATGGCTACGCCCCCTCCCATTCCTCGTGTTGTAATTACAATGCGTCTTAATTAACGGACACACAAACGTTTATCCACTCACATACAAAAAAAATACACACCACAATCGGGGGTTTACAAAACTCTTTACAGCTCCAAATTAACGCACGATTAGTCTCATCTACAAAATACTCAAACCCCTGGAGGGAACCACTGTTCTAAGAACTCCCCACCGCACCTATAGTGACCGCATCCTCCCTCTCTCGGGGCACCCGGGCACAAAGATAGACCATAGACAATAGACAATAGGTGCAGAAGTAGACCATTCGGCCCTTCGAGCCTGCACCGCCATTTTGAGATCATGGCTGATCATTTACTATCAATACCCGGTCCCTGCCTTGTCCCCATATCCCTTGATTCCTCTATCCATAAGATACCTATCCAGCTCCTTCTTGAAAGCATCCAGAGAATTGGCCTCCACTAACTTCCGAGGCAGTGCATTCCACACCCCCACAACTCTGGGAGAAGAAGTTTTTCCTTAGATTCAGAAAGACAGTCAGTCGACTCAGGCAGAGCCCTCGACTGCCCACCGGCTAGGCCTGCGAATGGCACCAGGCAAAGCCTGGCGGGGGATCCCACGCCGCTTCCGTACAGACTGGACATAAAACAGCAACGCGGGGCTAAGGTCCGGCCAGAACCTGAGGAGCTGCTCTTTCAGATACCCAGACGGGGGCTGCACCCTCTGGCACTCCAGACACAGATGCTAAACCCTCTCCTCCCGGCCACAGGAAGGACAGGTGGGCAGTAAACTGGGTCAGAAGTCTGGCTGACGGCACCCTCCACCCCAGCTCCTTTCACCGCCGTCTTGACGCCGTCTGTTTGACAGGCTGGGGTTGGAATGACGGCACTCATTTCACATTCTCCGGTCGCTGGGCTCCCCCTGCTGTTACTGCGCGTCTCCGACACCGAGTGCAGAACAATGTGGCTCGGGAACAGGCCGCTCGGCCCCCATGTCTCTGCTACCCACTGACTGAAAATGGGCTGCAGCCAGCATAGTTGTCTCAAGGGAAAATCTTGTCCCAAGAAAACGCTGGAATTATTTGAAGAAATAGCAAGCGGAATAGACAAAGGAGAATGGGTTGATGTTGTGTACTTGGATTTTCAGAAGGCTTTTGACAAGGTCCTGCATGTGAGGCTGCTTAATAAGCATTACAGGGATTATTCTGGCACGGGTAAAGCAGTGACTGATTGGCAAGAGGCAAAGGGGGCCTCTTCTGGTTGGCTACCAGTGGCTAGTGGTGATCCACAGGGTCCCTGGTGGGACGGATTCCTGTTAAGTTACGCTAACAATTCGGATGCTGGGATGATGGCAAAGTTTGCAGACCATACAAAGATGGTGGAGGGGTAGGTAGTTTTGAGGGAGTAGGGAGGCTACAGAAGGACAGATTGGGAGAACGGGCAAAGAAACGGCAGATGGAATACAGTGTTGGGAAGTGTATGGTCATGCACTTTGGTAGAAGAAATTAAAAGGGTAGACTATTTTCTAAACAGAGAGATACAAGATACCGGGGTTGCAAAGGGAGTCTTTATGCAGGATTCCCTGAAGGTCGAGTCAGTGCTGAGGAGGGCAAATGTGATATGAGCATTCATTTCAAGAGGAATAGAATATGAAAGCTAGGATGTAATGCTGGGACTTTATAAAGCACAGGTGTGGCCTCACTTGGAGCATTGTGAGTATTGTAAGCCATTATCTGAGAAAGGAAGTTCTGAAAACGGAGAGCGTTGAAAATAGTTTCACAAAAAATGATTCCAGGATAGAATGGCTTGTCTTATGAAGACAGTGTGATGGCTCTGGGACTGTGCTTACCAGAGTTCAGAGGAACGAGGGGTGATTTAATTGAAATTTGATGGCTGATGAAAGGCACAGATAGAGTGGATGTGGAGAGGATGTTTCCTGTAGTGTGAGGGTCTAGGACCAGAGGACACAGACAGAGTGGATGTGGAGAGGATGTTTCCTATAGTGGGGGAGTCTAGGACCAGAGGACACAGATAGAGTGGATGTGGAGAGGATGTTTCCTATAGTGGGAGAGTCTAGGACCAGAGGACACAGATAGAGTGGATGTGGAGAGGATGTTTCCTATAGTGGGGGAGTCTAGGACCAGAGGACACAGATAGAGTGGATGTGGAGAGGATGTTTCCTATAGTGGGGGAGTCTGGGACCGGAGGGCACAGATAGAGTGGATGTGGAGAGGATGTTTCCTATAGTGGGGGGAGTCTAGGACCAGAGGACACAGATAGAGTGGATGTGGAGAGGATGTTTCCTATAGTGGGAGAGTCTAGGACCAGAGGACACAGATAGAGTGGATGTGGAGAAGATGTTTCCTATAGTGGTGGAGTTTAGGACCAGAGGACACAGATAGAGTGGATGTGGAGAGGATGTTTCCTATGATGGGGTTGTCTAGGACCAGAGGACACAGATAGAGTGGATGTGGAGAGGATGTTTCCTATAGTGGGGGAGTCTAGGACCAGAGGACACAGACAGAGTGGATGTGGAGAGGATGTTTCCTATAGTGGGGGTGTCTAGGACCAGAGGACACAGATAGAGCGGATGTGGAGAGGATGTTTCCTATAGTGGGGGAGTCTGGGACCGGAGAACACAGATAGAGTGGATGTGGAGAGGATGTTTCCTGTAGTGGGGGAGTCCAGGACCAGAGGTCACAGATGGAGTGGATGTGGAGAGGATGTTTCCTATAGTGGGGGAGTCTAGGACCAGAGGACACAGATAGAGTGGATGCGGAGAGGATGTTTCCTATAGTGGGGGAGTCTAGGACAGAGGACACAGATGGAGTGGATGTGGAGAGGATGTTTCCTATAGTGGGGGAGTCTAGGACCAGAGGACACAGATAGAGTGGATGTGGAGAGGATGTTTCCTATAGTGGGGGAGTCTAGGACAGAGGACACAGATGGAGTGGATGTGGAGAGGATGTTTCCTATAGTGGGGGAGTCTAGGACCAGAGGACACAGATAGAGTGGATGTGGAGAGGATGTTTCCTATAGTGGGGGAGTCTAGGACCAGAGGAGACTGCCTCAGAATAGAGGGGCATACTTTTAGAACAGAGCTGGAGAGGAATTTCTTTAGCCAGCGGGTGATGAATCTGTGTAATTCGCTTCCACAGGCGGCTGTGGAGGCCAAGTCATTGGGAATCGTTAAATGAAAATTAATCGGTTCTTAAAAAAAGATAAAATGCTGGCAGAACTCAGCAGGTCAGACACCATCTACGGGAGGGGGTAGTGACGACGTTTCGGGCCGAAACCCTTCATCAGGAGTGAAGTAACAAGGGATTGTGGAGAGGGGATAAGAAATGGGGGGGAGGGATGAGGTAGAGAGCTGGGAAATGATAGACTGGAGGGAAGTGGGCTGGGGGGGAAGGTGGAGAATTATGGGAAATAAAAGAGAAAGAAAGGTAGGGCTGGGGGGGGGGGGAGATTATAGTGAGGTGGGGGGGGAAGAGAGTGAAAGCGAACCGGACTAAAATTTTAGATAAGGATGGGTTAAGGTGGGGGCAGGGGTAACAACGGAGGTCTGTGAGTTGAATGTTCATGCCGGCAGGTAGGGGGCTACCCAGGCGGGAGATAAGGTATTGCTCCATCAACCCACGTGTGGCCTCATCTTGACGGTAGAGGAGGCCATGGACAGACACGTCGGAGTGGGAGTGGTCTGTGGAATTGAAGTGTGTGGCCACAGGGAGATCCCGCCACTGCTGGAGGACTGAGCGCCGGTGTTCGGCGAAATGGTCTCCCAGTCTGCGGCAGGTCTCCCCAATGTATAAATGGCCACATCGGGAGCACCGGATATGGTATATCACCCCGGCTGACTCGCAGGTGAAGTGGTGCCTCACCTGAAAGGACTGTCTGGGGCCTGGGATGGTGGTGAGGGAAGAAGTGCGGGGGAAGGTGTAGCACTTCTTCCGTTTGCAGGGATGAGTGCCCGGAGGGAGGTCGGTGGGGAGGGATGGGAGGGGGGGGGGGGAATGAATGGACAAAGGAGACACTGCGGAAATCCGAGAGTGGGGGGGGGGAGGGAAAGATGTGGCTGGTGGAGGAAGTTACGGAGGATTCTTGATTAGTCAGGGTGTCAAATGTCACAGGAGAATGGGGTTGAGAGGGATAGTAAATCAGCCACGATGGAATGGTGGAGCAGACTCGATGGGCTGAATGGACTAAATCTGTTTCAATGCATTTTGCTCTTGTGATGCAAAGTCCATACAGACAGTGGTGGGAATTGAACCCCGGTTATACCACCGTCCACCCCTAACTAGTGAGGCAGGAGCTAACCGAACAAGCCCTTCAGATCAAGCAGATGCCGGGATACTGGAAAGTTCTGTTTAATAACCCTTTCTTCAGTCCGATTACATTCTTTATATAACCATATAACAATCACAGCACGGAAACAGGCCATCTGGGCCCTACTAGTCCGTGCCGAACGCCCACTCTCACCTAGTCCCACTGACCCGCACTCAGCCCATAACCCTCCATTCCTTTCCTGTCCATATACCTATCCAGTTTTACTTTAAATGACAATACCGAACCTGCCTCTACCACTTCTACTGGAAGCTCGTTCCACACAGCTACCACTGTCTGAGTAAAGAAGTTCCCCCTCGTGTTACCCCTAAACTTCTGCCCCCTAACTCTCAACTCAGGTCCTCTTGTTTGAATCTCCCCTACTCTCAATGGAAAAAGCCTATCCACGTCAACTCTGTCTATCCCCCTCATAAATTTAAATACCTTTATCAAGTCCCCCCTCAACCTTCTACGCTCCAAAGAATAAAGACCTAACTTGTTCAACCTTTCCCTGCAACTTAGGTGCTGAAACCCAGGTAACATCCTAGTAAATCTTCTCTGTACTCTCTCTATTTTGTTGACATCTTTCCTATAATTCGGTGACCGGAACTGTACACAATACTCCAAATTCGGCCTCACCAGTGCCTTGTACAATTTTAACATTACATCCCAACTCCTACACTCAATGCTCTGATTTATAAAGGCCAGCATACCAAAAGCTTTCTTCACCACCCTATCCGCATGAGATTCCACCTTCAGGGAACTATGCCCCATTATCCCCAGATCACTCTGTTCTGCTGCATTCTGCCCGACTATTTATCATGTAAATAGTAATCCTGGATATTTTGTAATCACACGCCTGCTCATCCGATGTTTTTGTTACAGAGGGAGTACATAATCACTGTCTTCCTACGATGAGTCTCACCGACCTTCCGATGTCAGTTCAAGTTCATTGTCGCCTGTCTGTTCAGAAACACAAACAAACGAAACAACGTTCCTCCCGGACCACGGTGCACCCCCCCTCCCCCTCCACAACACACCACACAGCACATAAACCAAAATATTACCGTAAATAAATTAATAAAATATAACTCAAAGAGCACGTTGGGCGCAGTGCAGGCGAACAGTCAGCAGGTTACTGTCCCAGTGTCGGGACCTGGGTGGTGACAGGGAATTCATCAGTCTCAGAGCCCGGGGGAAGGAGCTGTTCCCCAGTCTGACAGTCCCAGTCCTGATGCTCCTGTACCTCCTCCCTGTCGGTGGTGGGTCAGAGAGATTGTGGGACGGGTGGTGGAAACGAGACCCCGGTGGTGGCCGGGTATTCATTAGTCCCCCAGCCCGGGGGAAGGAGCTGTTCCCCAGTCTGACAGTCCCAGTCCTGATGCTCCTGTACCTCCTCCCTGTCGGTGGTGGGTCAGAGAGATTGTGGGACGGGTGGGGGGGGGTGACGAGACCCCGGTGGTGGCCGGGTATTCATTAGTCCCCCAGCCCGGGGGAAGGAGCTGTTCCCCAGTCTGACAGTCCCAGTCCTGATGCTCCTGTACCTCCTCCCTGTCGGTGGTGGGTCAGAGAGATTGTGGGACGGGTGGTGGAAACGAGACCCCGGTGGTGACAGGGGATTCACTAGTCTCACAGCCCGAGGGAAGGAGCTGTTCCCCAGTCTGACAGTCCCAGTCCTGATGCTCCTGTACCTCCTCCCTGTCGGTGGTGGGTCAGAGAGATTGTGGGACGGGTGGGGGGGTGACGAGACCCCGGTGGTGGCCGGGTATTCATTAGTCCCCCAGCCCGGGGGAAGGAGCTGTTCCCCAGTCTGACAGTCCCAGTCCTGATGCTCCTGTACCTCCTCCCTGTCGGTGGTGGGTCAGAGAGATTGTGGGACGGGTGGTGGAAACGAGACCCCGGTGGTGACAGGGGATTCACTAGTCTCACAGCCCGAGGGAAGGAGCTGTTCCCCAGTCTGACAGTCCCAGTCCTGATGCTCCTGTACCTCCTCCCTGTCGGTGGTGGGTCAGAGAGATTGTGGGACGGGTGGTGGAAACGAGACCCCGGTGGTGACAGGGGATTCACTAGTCTCACAGCCCGAGGGAAGGAGCTGTTCCCCAGACTGACAGTCCCAGTCCTGATGCTCCTGTACCTCCTCCCTGTCGGTGGTGGGTCAGAGAGATTGTGGGACGGGTGGGGGGGTGACGAGACCCCGGTGGTGGCCGGGTATTCATTAGTCCCCCAGCCCGGGGGAAGGAGCTGTTCCCCAGTCTGACAGTCCCAGTCCTGATGCTCCTGTACCTCCTCCCTGTCGGTGGTGGGTCAGAGAGATTGTGGGACGGGTGGTGGAAACGAGACCCCGGTGGTGACAGGGGATTCACTAGTCTCACAGCCCGAGGGAAGGAGCTGTTCCCCAGTCTGACAGTCCCAGTCCTGATGCTCCTGTACCTCCTCCCTGTCGGTGGTGGGTCAGAGAGATTGTGGGACGGGTGGTGGAAACGAGACCCCGGTGGTGACAGGGGATTCACTAGTCTCACAGCCCGAGGGAAGGAGCTGTTCCCCAGACTGACAGTCCCAGTCCTGATGCTCCTGTACCTCCTCCCTGTCGGTGGTGGGTCAGAGAGATTGTGGGACGGGTGGGGGGGTGACGAGACCCCGGTGGTGACAGGGGATTCACTAGTCTCCCAGCCTGGGGGGAAGGAGCTGTTCCCCAGTCTGACAGTCCCAGTCCTGATGCTCCTGGACCTCTTTCCTGACGGTGGAGGGTCAGAGAGACTGCGGGATGGGTGGTAGGGGATCCCCAACAATGCTTCAGGCCCTTTCTGTACGCCGGTAAATGTCACAAACAGGGGGTGAGGGAGACCCCGCTGATTCACTGTCCTCCGCAGGGTCTCGTGGTTTCCGTAGTGCACAACGATGCAGCCAGGCAGGACCCTCTCAAGGCTGCGGGAAGTTGTTAGAAGGGGGGCGGGGAGCCTCGCGCACCCCAATCTCCTCCGAAAAGCAGGGACCCTGCTGTGTTTCTCTCTGACTGACGAGCGGGGTGTTATGGGTCCAGGTTAGATCACCATCTGTTAGATTCGTCCTGCACCCACGCTAACAACCCCTTCTGCGTTTTAAATTCCCCCCACCCCACCCCGCCCTGGCATGTTCTTTCTCCCACCCACGCACCTGGAGCTACTTACAAAATGGCCCAGCCGCAAAGGCCACTCTCCTTCCCATAAGAACACGAGGCACTGAAGCAGAATTAGGCCATTCGGTCCATCGACTCTGCTCCATCACGGCTGATTTATAGAACATACAGGCCCTTCGGCCCACAATGTTGTGCCAACCGTCAAACCCTGCCTCCCATATAACCCCCTACCTTAAATTTCTCCATATACCTGTCTAGTAGTCTCTTAAACTTCACTAGTGTATCTGCCTCCACCACTGACTCGGGCAGTGCATTCCACGCACCAACCACTCTCTGAGTGAAAAACCTCCCTCTAATATCCCCCTTGAACTTCCCTCCCCTTACCTTAAAGCCATGTCCTCTTGTACTGAGCAGTGGTGCCCTGGGGAAGAGGCGCCGGCTGTCCACTCTGTCTATTCCTCTTAATATCTTGTATACCTCTATCATGTCTCCTCTCATCCGCCTTCACTCCAAAGAGTAAAGCCTTAGCTCCCTTAATCTCTGATCATAATCCATACTCTCTAAACCAGGCAGCATCCTGGTAAATCTCCTCTGTACCCTTTCCAATGCTTCCACATCCTTCCTATAGTGAGGCGACCAGAACTGGACACAATACTCCAAGTGTGGCCTAACCAGAGTTTTATAGAGCTGCATCATTACATCGCGACTCTTAAACTCTTTCCCTCGACTTATGAAATCTAAAACCCCATTTCTTAACTACCCTATCTACCTGTGAGGCAACCTTCAAGGATCTGTGGACATGTATCCCCCAGATCCCTCTGCTCCTCCGCACTCCCAAGCATCCTGCCAAGTATTATCCCTCTCAACCCCATTCTCCCGTAATCGTTGATGCCCGGACTAATCAAGAACCTATCAACCTCAGCAGGACAGTCAGGGTGGAAATTTTTAAACACTTGAAACCGCAGCTTTAAGTTGAGAGGGGCAAAGTTTAAACGGGACAAACAAGCTATGTGTGTTTTTTTTTTACACAGAAATTGGTAGTTGCCTGGAATGGGGAGTTATTGCAAGTAAGTGTGAACTGGTTCATTTTGGTAGGTCCAATTTGAAGACAGAATATGATGCAAATGGTAAGACTCTAGGCAGTGTGGAGCATATGAGAGATCTTGGGGTCCGTGTCGACAGGACACTCAAAGCTTCTGCGCAGGTTGACGGTGTTGTTAAGAAGACATATGTTGTGTTGGCCTTCATCAGAAGTGGGATTGAGGTCAAGAGCCGAGAGGTAATCTTACGGCTAGACAAGACCTTAGATAGACCCCACTTGGATTACTGAGTTCAGTTCTAATCACCTCACGACAGGAAGGATGTGGATACTGTCGAGAGGGCTGCAGAGGAGATTTACCAGGATGTTGCCTGGATTGGGGAGCACGCCTTATGAGAATAGGTTGAGTGAACTCGGCCTTTTCTCCTTGGAGCAGCGGAGAATGAGAGGGGACCTGATAGAGGTGTACAAGATGATGAGAGACATTGATCGTGTGGATAGTCAGAGGCTTTTTCCCCAGGGCTGAAATGGCTAACACAAGGTGCTTGGAAATAGATACTGAAGGGATGTCGGGGGTAAGTTTTTCAGACACAGAGTGGTGGGTGTGTGAAATGCCCTGCCGGTGGTGGTGGAATCTGATACAATAGAGCCTTTTAGGAGCCTCTTGGATAGGTACACGGAGCTTAGTAAAATAGAGGGCTATGCACTAGGGAAATCCTGGGCGGTCTCGAGAGTACATGGTCGGCACGACATTGTGGGCCGAGTGGCCTGTGAGGTGCTGTAGATTCTGATGTTCTATGTGCTACATTCAAGTTCAAGTTTAATTGTCATTCAAACGTATATACTCGAATATATATATATATATATATATATATATATATATATATATATATATATATATATACACACAACCAAATGAAACAACATTCCTCTGGTCCTCTGGGCACGTGGTCTATAACACACACACACACACACACACACACACACACACACACACACACACACACACACCACGGATCACACAAACAATTATGACAGGAGGAAAAGTCTACAATCACAAAATAATAATGTAGCCCCAAGTCCCTGAGTGTCACGGCCTGCAGACTGATGGGGTATGGGGGTCGGTGACCTGGGGCCACGTTTCCGCAAGGACAAGCCCGCAGCAGTTCCCCATCTCTCTCCAGTGCAGATTCAGACCAACACAGTCCAGCTCGTCTTCCACCGAGCGAACACTAGAGGGCAGCACCGACGGGACGGGCCGGCGGGGGCTCCAGCGGGCCCACCCCGCCTCCGCCCTCTCCCACGCTGCCTCTGGCGTCGCCTCCCCTGGGCGGCTGTGGCAGGAGACTCCGCGGCCTGAGGGCCTGGTCCCCACGGCAACCGAGGCCATCGCGTCTCCCCCGCTGCCGGTCTCGCCGATGAGCCAGTGAACCAGATTTGCAGTTTCCGCCATTACCAATGTCCTTCAGGGTCCTGCGAGCGTGTGGGGAATGCATTTAGATCCACAGAGAGACAGGAAATGGGGGGAGGGGTGGGGAAATACCACGTGCAGGCTGATGGGATTATTACGGAGTGGCACCGTGGGTAGCAGAGACATGGGGGGCCGAGCGGCCTGTTCCCGAGCCACATTGTTCTGCACTCGGTGTCGGAGACGCGCAGTAACAGCAGGGGGAGCCCAGCGACCGGAGAATGTGAAATGAGTGCCGTCATTCCAACCCCAGCCTGTCAAACAGACGGCGTCAAGACGGCGGTGAAAGGAGCTGGGGTGGAGGGTGCCGTCAGCCAGACTTCTGACCCAGTTTACTGCCCACCTGTCCTTCCTGTGGCCGGGAGGAGAGGGTTTAGCATCTGTGTCTGGAGGGCCAGAGGGTGCAGCCCCCGTCTGGGTATCTGAAAGAGCAGCTCCTCAGGTTCTGGCCGGACCTTAGCCCCCGCGTTGCTGTTTTATGTCCAGTCTGTACGGAAGCGGCGTGGGATCCCCGCCAGGTTTTGCCTGGTGCCATTCGCAGGCCGAACCGGTGGGCAGTCGAGGGCTCTGCCTGAGTCGACTGACTGTCTTTCTGAATCTAAGGAAAAACTTCTTCTCCCAGAGTTGTGGGGGTCTGGAATGCACTGCCTCGGAGGTTAGTGGAGGCCAATTCTCTGGATGCTTTCAAGAAGGAGCTGGATAGGTATCTTATGGATAGGGGAATCAAGGGATATGGGGACAAGGCAGGGACCGTGTATTGATAGTAAATGATCAGCCATGATCTCAAAATGGCGGTGCAGGCTCGAAGGGCCGAATGGTCTACTTCTGCACCTAATGTCTATTGTCTATGGTCTATCTTTGTGCCCGGGTGCCCCGAGAGAGGGAGGATGCGGTCACTATAGGTGCGGTGGGGGAGTTCTTAGAACAGTGGGCCCTCCAGGGGCTTGAGTATTTTGCAGATGAGACTAATCGTGTGTTAATTTGGAGCTGTAAAGAGTTTTGTAAGCCCCCGATTGTGGTGTGTATTTTTTAATGTGAGTAGATAAACGTTTGTGTGTCAGTTAATTAAGATGCATTGAAATTACAACACGAGGAATGGGAGGGGGCGTAGCCATGTTAACAGGGTCGATAGCTAGCGGGCGCCACAGTCAGCGTGACTCTTAGGGAGTCCCGGAGTTCCGGGTTCAATTCCGGTTCCACCTGGTTCTCACGAACCACGTGGGTTTCCTCCTCGAGTCTGGATTCCTCCCACAGTCCAAAGACGGACCGGTCAGCAGGTGAATTGGTCACTGTAGATTGTCCTGTGGTTAGTCTAGCAGGGGTCAGCAACCTTTACCACTGAAAGAGCCACTTGGACCCGTTTCCCACAGAAAAGAAACCACTGGGAGCCGCAAAACCCGTTTGACATTTAAAATGAAATAACACTGCATACAACGTTTTGTTTTGCCTTTATGCTATGTATAAACAAACTATAATGTGTTGCATTTATGAAATTGATGAACTCCTGCAGAGAAAACGAAATTACATTTCTGCATGCAACAAAAACATGTTGACCTCCGAAAAAAAGACGTTGGGTTGAAGGTTACTTTTAAGTAAAATACTCAACGTCTATTTGAGTCCTTCTTGTATTTATGAAAAACGCCAAACTTAAATTTGCCGCCAGCAGCAAACCAAAAATAACGTCAGCCAGCTGTCAACCTGAAAAATAAAAGGACTATTTCACTGAACAATGAAAGCATATGAATATACGTAAAATAATAGGCAATTAAAATATTTATCATCCTTGTTCAGGTTGACTCACACCTGACAATGCAGTCGTATTCAGTAGGGATGGATCGATGCGTAGGGGAGTGACCAGGAAGGATAATGTGTTTTTTTCCTCTCTGAACTCACAGAAGCGTTTCCCAAACGATGTTTGCATTGCGATGATTGCCCAATGTAAATACTCCGAATTTATCATGTCGTGACCTTTTTTGAACTCTCTCAAATTGGGGAAGTGAGACAATGTGCCTTTCTGTAAATCTCTGGCAAGCAACGTCAACTTGCGCTCGAATGCCAAAACATCCTCCAACATGTGCAGGGCTGTACGTCCTTACCCCGTTGAAGAGCTGTGTTCAGCGTGTTCAGGTGCGCTGTTATGTCTACCATGAAGTGTAGCTTTTCCAGCCACTCTGTCTGTTCCAGCTCAGGAAAGGTGAGCCCTTTGCTGCCCAGGAAAGTTTTCACTTCTTCCAGACACGCGACAAAGCGTTTCAGCACCTCCCCTCTGGACAGCCAGCGATAAAAACACGTTGTAGCGGTTGCTACACGCAGTCAGTAAACTGCAGTCAAAGATAGCTTTATTCGAACTAAACAGCCTTGCTTTTAAGCCTCCCTCAACCCGCCCCCCATGGGCGCGGATGCTGCAAAAGACACGTACTCACAAACCCCCGTAGGCTATCTCCCTTAGCCTGAACGCTGGCTAATTGTGAGCCGGTTCGGATGTGTCAGGAAATGGGTCGCCACAAAGTCTTATTTAGATTGTACAAGATCACCATAATCTTCAAATTTAGATTTACATTTCAAAAACTAACAAACTAACATAAAATACATTTTAATTAAATACTGACCATGTAGCGGTGTGCTACACGCAGCGCTAAAATTACGACACGGAGTCGGTAACTGCAGTCGAAGGAAAAAACTTTATTCGAAATCTTCAGCCTCACTTTTAAGCCTCCCTCAACCTGCCCCCCATGGCGCAGAGGCTCCAAAGCTCTGTGCTCGCAAACCCCCGTAGGCTATCTAATTGTGAGTCGGTTCGGATGTGCCAGGAAAAGGGTCGCCACAACCAATTATTTCCCAAAGCAACAGGGAGCCGCAGCACAGACGTAAAAGAGCCACATGCGGCTCCGGAGCTGCGGGTTGCCGACCCCCGGTCTAGGGTTAAATCAGGGGGGTTGTTGGGCGGAATGGATCGCTGTACCGGAGGTATCTGTTCCGGGCCGTGTACAAGCACTGGGAGAGCCACGTTATACTTTTTACAAACCGGGATCGTTCCATCCGTTTGAGAAGACAGACACATTCTCAGTCTCAAGGCTCACCCTCAGGGTGCGTTCTCCCTCTCTGCGTCCTCTCCGTCCATAATCATAGAACCGTAGAACATTACAGTACAGAAACAGGCCTTTTGACCCTCCTTGTCTGTGCCGAACTATTTTTCTGCCTAGTCCCACTGACCTGCACCTGGGCCATATCCCTCCAAATCCCTCTCATCCATATACCTACCCAAGTTTTTCTTAAATGTTAAAAGTGAGCCCGCATTTACCACTTCATCTGGTAGCTCACTCCACACTCCCACCACTCTCTGTGTGAAGAAGCCCTCCCCTCCCTTTAAACTTTTCTCCCTTCACCCTTAACCCATGTCCTCTGGGTTTTTTTCTCCCCTGGCCTCAGTGGAAAAAGCCTGCTTGCATTCACTCTGTCTATACCCATCATAATTTTATACACCTCTATCAAATCACCCCTCATTCTTCTACGCTCCAGGGAATAAAGTCCTAACCTATTCAACCTTTCTCTGTAACTCAGTTTCTCAAGTCCCGGCAACATCCTTGTAAACCTTCTCTGCACTCTTTCAACCTTATTAATATCCTTCCTGTAATTCGGTGACCAAAACTGCACACAATACTCCAAATTCGGCCTCACCGATGCTCTATACAACCTCACCGTAACATTCCAACTCTTACACTCAATACTTTGATCTATAACGGCCAATCAAACCACGTCATCGAGTTGGCTGATGGCACGACAGTGGCCGGACTCGTCCGCGACCGCGGAGGGTCGGCAGACGGAGAGGAGGTGGAGAGGGTCGTCGAGTGGTGTGAAGATAACGACCCGAGCCCCGACGTGGACAAGATGGAAGAGATGATGGTGGAGCTCAGGAAGGTCCATTGCACATCAATGGCTCTGTTGTGGAAAGTTTCTGGATGTGCACAGAACGGACGGTCCAACCTGGACCCACAACGCCTCCTCTCTCGGCAGGAAGGCTGAGCAGGGCCCCCACTTTCTGAGGAGACTGAGGCGTGGCCGGTTACAAACCCGCACCGCAAATTATCAGAGAGTGTACCATAAGTCATTAAATGATCAAAGCTCATAAATCTTAATCTGAATTAAGTTCGTAAAGAAAATAAGAAAGGAAGAGGGCCCATTTTAAGGAAAAAGTCAAAAGTGCTCACATTGGAGATCACTGCTGTGGCCATTCATCGACCTCCTCCGAGCGTCGCCAGTCTTCGGACCCTCGCTCCCGGTCCGCTCCGTCCGGTGGTCTCCCAGCTCTCTCCGCACACGTCTTCCTTCTTCTCCTTTCGCCGGCAAAAGACCCAGAAAAATCTCTCTCCCAGTCTCTCAAGAATGAACAGCATCCCTCTCATTGGATAGCCCCCTCATTCTAAACCACGTTATCTCCAGTCATAACCCAGGCATTGCTGCTACAGAGAAACCACTACCTCAGCAGTGGAACATGACAGAGAAACCATTGCATTAGGAGCGAGACCTTACAATTTGTTACAGGGAGTTACAATTTGTTTCCCCGTTTGCCTTTTTTTTTAAAAAGAAAAAAATATTTGTTCAACTATTTCCTTGAAACTTTGGCTTAATTGGACCAGAATGAACTGGTCCCAACGTGTCCCGATTAACTGGAGTATACTGTGTTCTGGTCCGTGTGCTCTGTTTGGTATAAGCATTGTGAGTGCACCGTGGTCCGGAGGAAGGTTTTCTCTCTTGGCTGTACACGCAATCGGTCAGACTTGAACTCGAAGTGAAGAAAATATTGTGCAAACCCTTTGCATTCTCGCGCAGTTCGCTCAGCTCATTCAGTCGCCCTAACGCCCCAGTTTTACCATGTTACGATGGGCACCGATGTGGATTCCTGGGCCGATGCACCTTCTCATCGCCTGAGGGACTTCCCTCAGCAGACCCGGCCCCCTCGCTGTCCACTCCCAGTCAGAGGCTCTGCCCTGCCGAGCTTCCGCCTTTCAACACTTCCCCCAAGAATGAGGCAGCTGCCAGTCTGTCCTGGCACGGTTCACTCCACGGTGCTCCTGGCGCTTCACTGTCCTCAACCGGCCAGCGACTGACGGCGGGCTTTGGGGGCCGAGAATCCGCGGTTGCAGCCTCTACCTTTCCGATCAATGGCGAAGCTCCTTGTCCTGTTCTTCTATCCTATGGCAAAAAAAAAATCACTGCTGGTTGTAAAGAATACTAATTTATTCATGGTAAAGTTATGGCTTAGCCGCCGTGCGCAATGTACCGAGAAACGTTTAATTTCAAAGTTCACATCTATATAACCATATAACAATTACAGCACAGAAACAGGCCATCTCGGCCCTTCTATTCCGTGCCGAACGCTTACTCTCACTTAGTCCTACCGACCCGCACTCAGCCCATAACCCTCCGTTCCTTTCCTGTCCGTATACCTATCCAATTTTACTTTAAATGACAATACCGAACCTGCCTCTACCACTTCTACTGGAAGCTCGTTCCACACAGCCACCACTCTCTGAGTAAAGAAGTTCCCCCTCTTGTTGCTCCTAAACTTTTGCCCCCTAACTCTGAACTCATGTCCTCTAGTTTGCATCTCCCCTACTCTCAATGGAAAAAGCCTATCCACGTCAACTCTATCTACCCCCCTCATAATGTTAAATACCTCTATCAAGCCCCCCCCTCAACCTTCTGTGCTCCAAAGAATAAAGACCCGCACTCAGCCCATAAATAATATCTCCATAAATCTATGTCTCCATATAAATTCATTTATATGGAAGAAGATTTATATATAGATTTATATTTATATTCACTTATATACAAGAAGATTCATTTCCTTGTGGTCATAATAAATCCATAAGAGAATAACAACCATAACAGAATCATTGAAAGACTGCACCAACTTGGGTACTCACCCTGAGTGCAGAAGTCAACAAACTGTGCAAATACAAAAAATATTATTATTATTATTATTATTGTAAATATCAAGAACATGAGATGAAGTGTCCTTTAAGGTGAGTTGATTGGGTGTGGGAACATTGTGTGACGGGGCAAATGAGGTTGAGGGAAGTTATTCCCTCTGGTTCGAGAGCCTGCCCATGACCTTCCTCAGAGACGTAGAAAGCGCCAGAGCCTCACGCGAGGGAGCTCGACGTCTTCTTTTTTTTAGGAGCTTCAGGAGATTTGGTAATCCAGCAAAGAATGCAGCAGCTTTCTACAGAGGAGAGCATTCCGACTGGCTGCTTCACTGGACACGCTAGAGGCAGGAAACATGTTCCCGACGTTGTGGGGGCGGGGTGAGTCCAGAACCAGAGGCCACAGTTTAAGAATAAAGGGGTAGGCCAGTTAGAACAGGGTTGAGAAAAAACCTTTTCGCCCAGAGAGCTCTGGATCTGTGGAATACTCTGCCTCAGAAGGCAGTGGAGGCCAATCCTCTGGATGCTTTCTAGAAAGAGTTAAGAAGAGCTCTGAAAGATAGCGGAGTCGAGGGATATGGGGAGAGGGCAGGAACGGGGTACTGATGGTGGATGATCAGCCATGATCACAGTGAATGACGGTGCTGGCTCGATGGGGCCGAATGGCCTACTCCTGCGCCTATGGTCTATCGTCTATTGCCTGTAGAGGATGGGGAAGTACCTGCAGGGAAGTTGAAAGCTAGGCCAGTTCCATCAGGGGCACTGGCCTCTCCGGCATCGAGGACATCTTCAAGAGGGTTTGCCTTGAGAAGGCAGCGTCCATCACTGAGGTTCCTCACCATCCTGGACATCCCTGTGTAATTACCTCTTTGGGCCAGTGCGGGGCGCCAGAGGCCGTCGGGCTCCCAGGTCTTCCGAGCACCTGAACCGCTTAACCGCTGTTTAACAACAGATATCAACCATTTACAGTTCCGTGTCTTTTTCTCTCGAGTTACTAATGCAGTCTCCTGGCGCCCTCTGTTTAAGCCTATTTAAGCTTTTGTTTTCAGCTGATGCAATCTCCTGATGCCTTCTGTTTAAGCTTAAGCTCTATTTTGATAAGTCGTGGGGTTTTCCTGTTGCTTGCGTTTGCAAGGGGACGCCTGAGCGCTGATCGCGGGGTCCTAGCTTTGAGAACGTTACTCCTTGTGCAGTCAGCCGGCTGACAGTCGCTTGACTGGACCTGCCTTGGTCCCTGAACAGTTCCTCTGAAATTGTAACACCCGGGAATCTACAGTAGGTGGTGGTAATGCATCTTCCTAGCAGGTGAGAACAGAGACAAGTGAACTATTTTGCAGAGAAAGCAGTATCTCCCAGTGGCCACACGTTTTAAATCCATGTCTCATTCTCATTCTGATATGTCCATTCATGGCCTCCTCTACTGTCAAGATGAAGCCACACCTCAGGTTGGAGGAACAACACTTTATATTCCGTCTGGGTAGCCTCCAACCTGATGGCATGAACATTGACCTCTAACTTGTTAATGCCCCATTTCCCTTTCTTACCCCATCCCAGATTTATTTATTTTTCCCCCACCCCTTTTTGTTCTCTCACTCTGCCTGTTCTCTTATTTCTCTCTGATGCTCCCCTCCCCCTTTCTTTCTCCATAGGCCTCCCGTCCCCTGATCCTTTCCCTTCTCTAGCTCTGTATCACTTTCACCAATCACCTTTCCGGCTCTCAGCTTCACTCCACCCCCTCCGGTCTTCTCCTATCATTTGGCACTTTCCCCTCCCCCTCGTACTTTCAAATCTCTTACTATCTTTCCTTTCAGTTAGTCCTGACGAAGGGTCTCGGCCCGAAACGTCAACAGCGCTTCTCCGCATAGATGCTGCCTAGCCTGCTGTGTTCCACCAGTATTTTGTGTGCGCTGCTGTTTTAAATGTTGGGGCCACTCTCCTGAATCCTCCTCACACTCCCGGTCAGCAGGGGGCGGTATTGAACCTGTTTTAGATGTTGGGACCACTCTCCTGAATCCTCCCGGTCAGCAGGGGGCGGTATTGAACCTGTTTTAGATGTTGGGACCACTCTCCTGAATCCTCTTCACATTCCCAGTCAGCAGGGGGCGGTATTGAACCTGTTTTAAATGTTGGGACCACACTCCTGAATGCTCCTCACACTCCCGGTCAGCAGGAGGCGGTATTGAACCTGTTTTAGATGTTGGGACCACTCTCCTGAATCCTCCTCACACTCCTGGTCAGCAGGGGGCGGTATTGAACTAGTTTTAGATGTGGGATCACTCTCCTGAAAATTCCTCACACTCCCGGTCAGCAGGGGGTGGCATTGAACCTGTTTTAGATGTTGGGACCACTCTCCTGAATCCTCCTCACACTCCTGGTCAGCAGGGGGCGGTATTGAACTAGTTTTAGATGTGGGATCACTCTCCTGAAAATTCCTCACACTCCCGGTCAGCAGGGGGTGGCATTGAACCTGTTTTGGATGTAGGGACCACTCTCCTGAATCCTCCCGGTCAGCAGGGGGCGGTATTGAACCTGTTCTGAGTCCTGACGAAGGGTCTCGGATCGAAACGTCGACAGTGCTTCTCCCTATAGATGCCGCCTGGCCTGCTGCGTCCCACCAGCAATTTGTGTGTGTTGCTTGAATTTCCAGCATCTGCAGATTTCCTCGTGTTTTGCAGTCCATCTGCTCTCCCCTTGACTGCGCGGCTCCTCTGATTTCCACCCACATTCCAAAGACGGACTCGTTAGTTGGATCATTGGTGGCATGGGTAAACTGGTGGAATGGGGGGCTTCGGGAAGGCCTGCTACTGACCTGGGTCTCCAAATACAGTAGAGGAGGACCAGGGCGCAGGTGAGTTAAAGTGAGTGTGGGAAGTGCGGTCTGGAGTAAAGGGACTTGCGAGTCCTCACACAGGATACCCGCCAGGTTGGGTGGGTAATGGGGAAGGCAAGTGCAATTTCAAGGGGACTGGACATGCAAAGCAAGGGTTTAATGCAGAGGCTTTGGTCAGGGTATCGTGAGCACTTTTGGACCCCAGATCTAGGAAAGGGTGAACGGGTGTTGGAGGGGGACGATCCCGGCCATGAAAGGGTTAATGAGTGAGCAGCTTCTAATGGCAATGGGTCTGTGCTCGCAGGAGATTAGAAACAGGGGATCCCAACAGGGCATAAAAACGGGTGGGAACCCCTGGTTGAGAAGAATGAAAACGATCAAACATTGAAAGGGACAAATAGAGTGGATGTGGACAGGATGTTTTCGACAGTGGGGGAGTCAAGGACCAGAGGACACAGATAGAGTGGGTGTGGAGTGGATGTTTCCTATAGTGGGGGAGTCAAGGACCAGAGAACACAGATACAGTGGATGTGGAGAGTATGCTTCCTGTAATGGGGGGAGGCTAGGACCAGAGGACACAGAGACAGTGGATGTGAAGAGGATGTTTCCTGTCGTGGGGGGAGACCAGGACCAGAGGACACAGATAGAGTGGATGTGGAGGGGATGTTTCCTATACTTGGTGAGTCTAGGACCAGAGGGCACAGATAGAGTGGATGTAGAGAGTATGATTCCTGTAGTGGGGGAGTCGAGGACCAGAGGACACTTATAGAGTAGAAGCGGACAGAATGTTTCCTATAGTGGGGGAGTCTAGGACCAAAGAACACAGATAGAGTGGATGTGGAGAGGATGTTTCCTGTAGTGGGGGTAGTCGAGGACCAGAGGACACAGATAGAGTGGATATGGAGAGGATGTTTCCTATAGTGGGGGAGTCTAGGACCAGAGGACACATATAGAGTGGATGCGGACAGGATGTTTCCTATAGTGGGGGAGTCCAGGACCAGAGGACACAGATGGAGTGGATGTGGACAGAATGTTTCCTGTAGTGGGGGAGTCTAGGACCAGAGAACACAGATAGAGTGGATGTGGAGAGGATGTTTCCTGTAGTGGGGGAGTCAAGAACCAGAGGACACAAATAGAGTGGATGTGGAGAGGACTTTCTTAGTCTGGGGGAGTCTAGAACCAGAGGACACAGATAGAGTCGACGTTGAGAGGATGTTTCCTATAGTGGGGGAGTCTAGGACCAGAGGAAACTGATGGAATGGATGTGGAGAGGATGTTTCCTGTCGTGGGGGGGGGGCAGTCCAAGACCTGTGGACACAGATAGATTTGAAGTGGAGAGGTTTCCTTTAGTGGGGGAGTCTAAGTCCAGAGGACACTGATAGAGTTGATGTGGTGAGGTTGTTTGCTGTAGTGGGGAAGGCCAGGACCAGAGGGCACATATAGAGTGGATGTAGAGAGTATGATTCCTGTAGTGGGGGGAGTCTAGGACCAGAGGACACAGATAGAGTGGATGTGGAGAAGATGTTTCCTATTGTGGGGGAGTCTAGAACCAGAGGACACAGATAGAGTGGATGTGTGGAGGATTTTTCCTATAGCAGGGGACTGTTGGACCAGAGGACACAGATAGAGTGGATGTCGAGAGGATGTTTCCTGTAGTGGGGGAGTCTAGAACCGGAGGACACTAATAGATGGATTTCGACAGGATGTTTCCTATAGTGGTGGAGTCTGGGACCAGATGACACAGACAGAGTGGGTGTGGAATGACTATTTCCTGTAGTGGGTGAGCCTTGGACCAGAGGACACAGATAGAGTGGATGTGGAGAGGATGTTTCCTATAGTGGGGGAGTCTAGGACCAGAGGACATAGATAGAGTAGATGTGGACAGGATGTTTCCTATAGTGGGGGAGTCCAGGATCACAGATAGAGTGGATGTGGAGAGGATGTTTCCTATAGTGGGGGAGTCTAGGACCAGAGGACACAGATAGAGTGGATGTGGAGAGGATGTTTCCTGTAGTGGGGGAGTCTTGGACCAGAGGACACAGATAGAGTGGATGTGGAGAGGATGTTTCCTATAGTGGGGGAGTCTAGGACCAGAGGACGCAGATAGAGTGGATGTGGAGAGGATGTTTCCTATAGTGGGGGAGTCTAGGACCAGAGGACACAGATAGAGTGAATGTGGAGAGGATGTTTCCTGTAGTGGGGGAGTCTAGGACCAGAGGACACAGATAGAGTGGATTCAGAGAGGATGTTTCCTATAGTGGTACAGTCTAGTAACAGATGGCACAGTCTCCGAACTGAAAAACAACCCTCCAGAACAAAGATGAGGAGGAATTTCTGTCGGGAATGGGCGGTGAATCTTTGGAATTCATTATCACAGGTGGCCGTGGCGGCCAGGCCACTGGGTGTACTGAAACCGGAGGCTGATTAATTGTTGATTATTCATTGAGTCAAAGATTCGAGGAGAAGGCAGGAGGATGGTGTTTGAGAGAGATAGTAAATCAGCTGGTTGGATTATCAGAACAGTTTTGATGGGCTGAATGGCCCTGTCTGCTCTTCCGGTCTTGCGGACATGAAGCCGTAGTGTTTCTTTCCCCGCCCGGGCAAGGTCCCCCTGTGCAATTCCGTGGCATGCTGACGGGAAGCAGCTCTCGGGACACGTCGGCCTCAGTCTGTCAGGATGAACCACCGCCCCCTCCCTCCCCATCGCCCTCAGCACCGCGACCCCATTGCTGTACCCAACTGCACGGCCAAACACCCGGGCAATCTCTTGCTTGAGTTCGCCGGTGGGACGGCAGCGGTGGCGAAGCCCGGGGGAGTGGTGTGGAAGAACTCGAGGCAAGTCAGCTCTTCATCTGTGTCAACTAGGCAAAGGAGATGTTTACCGGCCTCAGGAGGCAGCCCACACACCTCTCTCTGTGTCGGCGGCGGAACTTATAGTTGAAGAAAACTTTTTGTAATTTTATCTGGAATAATAGACATCTGAGACTTAATCTTTTTCCCTGTTGGGTAGAGGCGGCTCACAGCTTCCAAATCTTATCTGATGTTTGTGGGCGGCCCAGTTTAGAGCAGGAGTGTTTTGCTTTGTTAAAGATCTCTCCCCTGCTAGGGTCTGAGTGGAATCCCCGTCGATCAATATCCCTCCAGGACTATAGATGGATGCATCAGATAAGGAAAGAACTCATCAAATCCCTTTCTTAATAAACACAATAGTGGTTTGGCACGATGCACTTGCATATTCGGGAGCGACATCACCGTTATCCCAGTTCACTCCTATCTTCAGTAACGATAAATTCAGCCCAACAGAACAGACCCTGGCTTTAAAACTTGGTCAACCCCAGGCGTAGCTAAGGGTGTCTGAACTTTATAATGACAATATGTTTATTGCATTTAAAGAACACAAGGCCTCACATGGAATTCCAACGAAACACTTCTTTAAATACCTTCAGGTGCCAAGTTTTATTATGTCCAGGCAAGGTGGAAAGAGTGAAGGGGAAGGTTTACAAGTATGTTGCCAGGACTTAAGTTACAGAGAAATGTTGAACAGGTTTGGACTTTATTCCCTGGAGCGTAGGAGAATGAGGGGAGATTTGATAGAGGTGTATAAAATTATGATAGGTCTCGATAGATTGAATGCAAGCAGGCTTTTTCCACTGAGGCCAGGGGAGAAAAAAACCAGAGGACATGGGTTATGGGTGCAGGGGGAAAACTTTAAAGGGAACATTGTGGGGGTGGGGGCTTCTTCACACAGAGAGTGGTGGGAGTGTGGAATGAGCTGCCAGATTAAGTGGTAAATTCGGGGTTCACTTTTAACATTTAAGAAAAACTTGGACACGTACATGGATGAGATGGGTATGGAGGCATATGGCCCAGGTGCAGGTCAGTGGGACCAGGCAGAGAAATGGTTCAGCACAGCCAAGAAGGGCCAAAAGGCCTATTTCTGTGCTGTAATGTTCTCTGGTCACAGTTTGAAGCTCCCTCCTTCATCTACCCTAGAAGACACCACTCTGAAATTATCTGAAGCTGCGGGACATGTGTCTGTATTGTACAATTTGTTTGCAAGAAAATGCAGAGAGTCATCGAACAACATACAGAAGTCCTCAGCTCAATCCCAATCAGTGAACACTCATTCTAAATGACTACAATACGAACTTTTAACCAGACAGTGCATTACTCCAGTCAGGCTGCATCACTTTAACCGCAACATTCCGGACATGTGCATTAAATAACCACCTTCTTGGCTGTGCTGAACCATTTCTCTGCCCGGTCCCACTGACCTGCACCTGGGCCATAGCCCTCCGCACCCCTCTCATCCATGTACCCGCCGAAGTTTTTCTTCAATGTTAAAAGTGAGCCTCGCATTTACCACCTCATCTGGCAACTGCCAGCACTCTCTGTGTGAAGAACAATGTTCCCCTTCAATGTTCCCTTTAAACATTCCCCGCTTCACCTTTAACCCATGTCCTCTGGTTTTTTTCTCCCCTAGCCTCAGTGGAAAAAGCCTGCTTCCATTCACTCTATCTATACCGTTCATCAACCGCCAAAAGGGGTTTCTGCCCCATTGTATGTGGGAGTTCCCCGCAGATTATCTGCTTCTGGAAGAAGGAGCCGGATTTGATTAGGTGAGCTGATCGCATATAGGGCGGCGCCTTGATCCGAAATGATGTATTCTGAACACTTACCCAAAGGAGTGTGTGGAACCTCCAAGCTCGTCGGGTCTCGGCTGAGTATTACTGTTTTTTCTTGGAAGCCGGAACGCTGCAGAGCGTCTTCGTGGGTGAACCGCCACCACAGCTGGAAAAGATAAACTGCTTCACACACACACACAAAAAAACAAACTTGGCAAATTGCGGGAAGTTTGGGACATTCTCTACAAGTTTGTGGAGAACACTATTTAGGATGATGAAAGCGACGAACTGAATTGACCGCATTCGTTAATGGCGGGTTGCTTGCTTTCTTCGTGTGTGTGTGTGTGTGTGTGTGTGTGTGTGTGTGTGTGTGTGTTTTATTTTGAATTTTGACGTATTTTTCCCCCCTTTTCTTTGTGACCTTTTCGCACTCTTAAACCTCTTCATGACCTAACGAGTTTTCTTCTCATTCTGTAAGAGCAAGAAAGATGTCGTCTTTTTTTTAAAAAAAAAGTATGTGACCTTTCCATTTTCATTCAAAATATTCCCCGTGCGAATAGTACAGGGGAACAAAAAAAAAGACCAGTTAAATGCCGCTCCAAGCTGCGAAAAAAAAAATCCTGATGAGAGAATTGGCTGGTCCGCGAAGCTGTGACATTTATCAGGGGAGTGGAGGAGTAGGGGGGGGGGGACGCTGATTGTGAAAATTGGAGGATAGGTTGGAAAGAGCTGAATCGAAATTTAAAACTTCAGATGAAAGTTTTTTTGTTGCGCAGATCTTTCTAAACTCCTGGCCAACGTAACGCAAGCATTGTGTGCCAGTATCTGCCTGTGCTTGCATGGCCACGCAATGGTGTCCTCATCGTAAAAGCATCAGCATGCAGATTTCTGCCTGCCCAGAGGCTCCACCTGTCAGCGGCGCCTGAAAGAAGCCGCTTGTCTTTCTAAGTTCCCGATCAAGTTCGGACTTGAGGGTTGAGCAATTTCCCTCCCGGTGATGTCACGGTGGAATCTGAAAAGTGACAGGTTTACAGCTTTCATCTCTCCTGCCGCTCCCGTGGATTGACTTCGCCCCTCCCGTGACTGGGAGCGCCTTTCCCGTAGGCGGAATGAACTCAGCGAAAGAAAGGAGGTCAGAGCTCTGGGCTGATAGATTCCACAAGGGAAGGGATTAATGGTTTTTACTCTCTATTTGCCAGATGCTTGAGAAATACGTGACACTCTCTCTCTCTCTCTCTCTCTCTCTCTCTCTCTCTCTCTCTCTCTCTCTCTCTCTCTCTCTCTCTCTCTCTCTCTCTCTCTCTCTCTCTCTCTCTCTCTCTCACAGACACACACACACAGATACAGACACACTCTCACACTCACACACAGACACGCACACGCACACACACACACACACACACACACACACACACACACACACACACACACACACACACACACACCGAGCCGTTGTGGGGTGTGCATGCACCAGCTCACAGAGTTTGCAGATTCTTAATTCAGGGGTCGCCAGCAGTGTCTCGCCAGATGCCTCTGCTCTTTCAGGTCAATTCGATTCAACTTTAAAAGCAAGACAAAATCTTCAGACGCCCTAGGCCGAAGATGCTCGGCCCGAAACTTCAACTGTGCTCTTTTCCATAGATGCTGCCTAACTCCCCCGCCCCCGACCTGCTGAGCCCCTCCAGCATGTTGTGCGCGTGGCTCTGGATTTCCTGCATCTAAATCTTGCCTGGTTTATGCAACGTCTATAAACTATTTTATGCACTCTCAACTTATCCGTCCCAGAGAAGGGTCTCGGCCTGAGACGTCCATTTTCTATTTCTCGCCGCAGACGCTGCCTGACCTGTTGAGTCCCTCCAGGTGGTGTGTGTGTGTGTGTGTGTGTGTGTGTGTCTGTGTGTGTGTTTGTGTGTGTGTCTGTGTCTGTGTCTGTGTGTGTATACGTGTCAATTCATTTTCAGTTGGTATTTAAGCATGCGTGAACACGGCCAAACAAGACAGTGTTACGGTCGGGTCAGGAAGACACAAAGACACATTACCGACAGTGAGCACATGCAAGATCACCATCACGTAATAAGAGTCCCGAGGCCCACTGACGCCACCCTCTCCTCGCGACGTCGCAGTTTGATGCCCGGTCAGTCCCCACCCTGATGCCCGGCATGGCTTTGAGGCCCAGGTCTCGCCCCAACACAACCCCGGCTCCCGCTGGGTGACCCCATGGCTTTGAGGCCCAGTCCATGTAGAATATTAGTGAAAACACAACCCCACAAATATAGAGCCCAGACCCCTCAGTCCACTTGAAATCTTCAGTCGCCATAACTGTGCTATGTCGCCCCTGGTAGAGAGGGCAAGTGATCCCAGGGCTTGAGGCCGCAAGTCCATTGAGTGCAGAAAATGGACAGTTTGTGACCACTGACACCAGGCAGACAGACTCTGAAGAGTGTTGATAATGGCTGGGGTTTCACCCCTCTTGTAAAGTCACTGCCCAGAAGAACGCGATGGCAAACCACAGCTGATGATGTCATGCGACACAACGCATAATGATGACGCTGTAAGACATGGCACATAATGATGATGTCATGCGACACGGTGCTTTATGATGGGGAGTGCATCTTCTTGGACGATCCTCTCCCAGAGATGTAGCTCAGGGTTTTTACGAGATGGGCTTGCTCACCAACCCCCCCATGCCCAACCTTCCTCCTCTCGCAGCCGGGCTTGGGACTGTCCATGGTTGAATTATATTATTGGAGGAAATACTGGGGACTGGATTAGTTTAACTGCTCTTACTTGCTACTGCGTAGAAGGATGAGAGGAGACCTCGTTGAAACAGATCGAATACTGAAAGTCTTCAATAGAGTGGACATGGAGGGAATGTCTCCTTTGGCGGTGGAATCCAAGACCAGAGGGTACTGCCTCGGAATAGAGGGACGTGCCTTTGGAGCAGGGATGAGGAGGAATTTCTTTCGCCAGAGGGTGGTGAATCTGTGGAATTTGTTGCCACAGATCCATGTGGAGACCAGGTCACTGGGCGTATTTGTTGATAGGTTCTTGATTAGTCAGGGCATCAGAGTTTACAGAGGGAGAAGAGGGATAATAAATCAGCCATGATGGAATGGCATGGGCAGACTCGATGGGCTGAATGGGCTGATGGGCTCATTCTGCTCCAATGCCTTATGGTCTCAATGTACAGACACCATAAGCCGACTGTCTCCAGCCTCTCTACAGGTTTTGCGAGCTCTCCGCCGTTAATCAGTCAAACACCGTTTTAAAAAAAATTAAATTGACAAATAACAAAATTGTTCACAACCGGGGAGCTTTCCACCGTTTGCAGTCACGATATCGAGATGGACACTAATCCACCCTTCCACACCAGGGCCAACCAGACTCAAAAGCAGTGACTTACCCCAAGCAGTGAGGCTGATCTACACCTCCACCCACTAACCCCTCGACTTTACAATTCCCTCTCAGAGCCTCCTTGTGTAGAGGGCCCCACGTTCCCTCTCGCTTCTTTCCCGCAGCCGCGCAGGTCCACAATCGCTCTGAGCAGGGAAATTTTTCACAGGGCCCGAAAGCTGAGCGGCCTTTTATCTGTTTTTCCCTTTCTAATACTGTGTGCAAGCCGTGGATATTTAGAATTGAAGTTGAAAAATCGCTTGCTTCTGATTTTATTTATCCGTTGGAGGGTGGAACGAAGTAAGCACAACAAAGAACATCTTTTTTTCCAGCTGTTCGCTTCCAGCTGCGTGACAACGAAGGCTACGTGCGCGGGTGGGGGGGGGGGGGGGCATTTCGGTTATGGTGCGGTCAAGCACCCGCACGGCTCAGAGGGAATAGTGGTATGGACACTCCTGAGTCCAGCGTCTCTTTATGGACACACAATCAATCTCTGTATATCAGCTATCTTATCGTGGTCTTTATCTCATTGCATTTTTTGCTGTGCTGCACTGGATCCGGAGTAACAACTACTTTGCCCTCCTTTACACTTGCGCAGGGGAAGTGATCGAATCTTCAATCTTCACTGAGGGCTGCGAGCAGACCGTCCGGAGTTGAGGTCGGTGACGCGCTAAGAACTCTGCGCGGAAGCGGAAGCGGAAGCGGAAGCGGAAGCAAAGACAATTCCTTCACGCGCGCCGGTCGTGAGCTGGAGGACTCGCCGCCGTTCAGCAGCGGATGCCAAGCCCCGCTCTTGGAAATACTCCTTGGCGAACAGCGATGGTCCGTGTCCCTTCACACGTCATAAGCAAAATAAGGCTATGAAATTGTCAGCGTATGAAAGGATGCAAAGAACAACTGACAATAGATTCTGTAATTCTGAGCCAAGCCCGGTGGAAAAGCAGAAATCTTTCATGTGGTTAAAGCGTTTGATTCTGTCCCACACTCATGGTTAATAGAAGTTCTTAATATCAATAAACTACACCCAATACTCGTGAAATTCCTGATGAAAGATTAGCGTATTGTAATCACCCTATCTACCTACAACCACTGTTATCAAATTAAGCCGAGGCATTTTCCAGGGCGGATCTCTGAGCTCACAATGGTTCTGTCTGGCTTTGAACCCACTCTGTAATTTACCAAATCAGATGAAAATTGGGTCTCAAGACAGAATCAATGGAACGAGCTACGTATACCTGAACACACCTTGCATACACGGATGGTTGGAAATTGTGCGCCCCTTCATCAGTGAAGCTAAGGCAGTTAATTCAAATAGTAGGACTGCTTTTGAAAGATATAAACTTGAACTTTGGACTGGGTAAATGCAGGGCAGTAAACACGAAGGGAAGGTGCAATAGAGCTAGTAGGAGAATGGAAAAGTGAGCTGCAGGATACAGCATATGGGGGAATATGGAACATGTCAGTATCTGGGATTTCAACAAGCAGAGAAAGCAGGTCATAGTGCAATGAAGAAAAGTTTTGACAGAATTTACTTCAAGGCTGAAGAAACTTAGCCAAACAGAGCTCAGCAGTAAGCCTGTAACCAAGGCCATAACTACACCAATCTGTTGGCATAATACCTTGGTCCAAAACCGATCTGGAAAACTCACAGGGAAAGATAAGAACTGAACCGACAAATTTCAGAAAACACTATGTGTACTCGGATACATTTAGATCAACACTACCTAGGACAGAAGGAGGAAGAGGGATAACAGACATTTTAAAAAATTAGACAACAGTCAGATAAAACTCCTAAGGATATACTTTCATCAATGGAAACAGGATCAGCACCCCACCCGAGCAGATGCAATTCTGATTTGAAATACACACCACTGAACTAAAATGAGTGCACAACCCGGAGAAATGAAAACATTACTACAATTGGAGAAAAAGTTAAGCAACGGAAGAGTGTGACCATGGTCTGAGGAGACTGGATGTGAACAAGGAAGCTTACATAGAAACATAGGAACATAGAAAATAGGTGCAGGAGTAGGCCATTCGGCCCTTTGAGCCTGCACCGCCATTCAGTATGATCATGGCTGATCATCCAACTCAGAACCCTGTACCTGCTTTCTCTCCATACCCCCGATCCCTTTAGCCACAAGGGCCATATCTAACTTCCTCTTAAATATAGCCAATGAACCAGCGTCAACTGTTTCCTGTGGCAGAGAATTCCGCAGATTCACCACTCTCTGTGGGAAGGAGTTTTTCCTCATCTCGGTCCTAAAAGGCTTCCCCGTTATCCTTAAACTGTGACCCCTCATTCTGGACTTCCCCAACATCGGATACAATCTTCCTGCATCTGGCCTGTCCAATCCCTTTAGAATTCTATATGTTTCAATAAGATCTCCCCTCAATCTTCTAAATTCCAGTGAGTATAAGCCTAGTTGATCCAATCTTTCTTCATATGAAAATCCTGCCATCCCAGGAATCAATCTGGTGAACCTTCTTTGTACTCCCTCTATGGCAAGAATGTCTTTCCTCAGATTAGGGGACCAAAACTGCACACAATGCTCCAGGTGTGGTGTCACCAAGGCCTTGTACAACTGCAGTAGAACCTCCCTGCTCCTGTACTTAAATCCTTTTGCTATGAATGCTAACATACCATTTGCCTTTTTCACTGCCTGCTGTACCTGCATGCCCACCTTCAATGACTGGTGTACAATGACACCCAGGTCTCGTTGCACCTCCCCTTTTCCTAATCGGCCTCCATTCAGATAATAATCTGTTTTCCTGTTCTTGCAACCAAAGTGGATAACCTCACATTTATCCAGATTAAATTGCATCTGCCATGAACTTGCCCGCTCACCTAACTTATCCAAGTCACCCTGCATCCTCTTAGCTTTGAATGCCTGGCTCAGAATTGGAGACCTCTGCCCGGAAACGGAAAGGTTCCTTGAGGCAATACAGGAAGAGCCAGTGAACAGAAAAAAATTATCAAAAATACTTAAAATAAAATACTGACAAACTCAAGGTGATAAATGCAGAAAATGATAAGAGAAACCAGAAACAATCCAACACATTACACGCTCCTGTAGCAGTTTAACTCAACCTGATTACCTACACAGGCTCAATCAAGTGGCAGATATCACTAACCAAAAGATTGCGTTAAGGTACAAATTCACTAAACGAAACCACACCTTGCTATAAATACAAGCTTCATCCAGTTTTAGAGCCAGGGTCCCAGAAATTATATTGCGACCGATCAGGTAATACAGATAGGATGATCTATAATAACCGTCTGGATATAATATTACAGGTTAAATAAGTAAGAGCAACTTATTTAATAGATAGAACCATTTCAAATGCACATAGTGTACAGAAATAAATAAATGAAAAACACCAACAATATGCTGAATAACAGAGGACATACTTTATTGATCCCGAAAGAAATTGGGTTTCATTACAGTCGCACCAACTAAGAATAGTCCCAGTAGTAATACCTACAACTGGTATCAACCCAAAGTCACTACACAATTAAAAGAGGGAATTGAAAGACGATGGAACATGAACAGGGTAGACACTGTCCCAGTAGTAATGTCTACAACGGGAATCATCCCAAAGTCACTACACAATGGCATTAAATAATTTGGGCTACATAGCAACATCTATGTAAATCTTCAGAATGCCACAATACTAAACACCGCTAGAATTGTCTGAAAGTTCCTAGCAACTAAGAAATGAGTCTCCTTGGCTACGCCCCTATCTCAGCTTTTACCAAGTTCAGCTGAGAGAAAATAAAAAAGCTATATCAGCGACTTTGTTACAGAGAACTTCCCCAACAGAAGATGTAGTTCAACGTGTTTCGCAATGGGATAAGGTAGAAACGTCGAATTAAAAGAGAAAAAAGATGTTATCTAAAAGCAAGGTTAAATAAATCAGAATCAGGTTTATTATCACCGGTATATGTTGTGAAATTTGTTAACTTAGCAGCAGCAGAACGTTGCAATACCTGATAACATAGAAAAATTAATAACTGAATTACAGAGTATATATATATATAATATGTGGTTAAACTAAAAAAGTGTAAAAACAGAAATAATAAAAGTAGTGAAATAGTGTTCATGGGTTCATTCTATTCCGAAATTTGACGGCAGAGGAGAAGAAGCTGTTCCTGAATCGTTGAGTGTGTCTTCAGGCTCCTGTACCCCCTCCCTGATGGCAGAGGGGAAGGAGCTGTTCCTGAATCGCTGAGTGTGTGCCTTCAGGCTCCTGTACCTCCTCCCTGATGGCAGAGGGGAAGAAGCTGTTCCTGAATTGCTGAGAGTGTGTCTTCAGGCTCCTGTACCTCCTCCCTGATGGCAGAGGGGAAGAAGCTGTTCCTGAATCGTTGAGTGTGGGCCTTCAGGCTCCTGTACCTCCTCCCTGATGGCAGAGGGGAAGAAGCTGTTCCTGAATCGTTGAGTGTGGGCCTTCAGGCTCCTGTACCTCTTCCCTGACGGTAACAATGAGAAGAGGGCATGTCCTGGTGATGGGGGGAGGGGTGTCCTTAATGATGGATGCTGCCTTTCTGAAGTATCTCTCCTTGAAGATGTCTTATGTACCACAGACAGTAGTTCCAGTGCTTGTGATGGGAAGGGTGGGGGATGGCGTGTGTCCTTAATGATGGATGTCGCTTTTCTTTGGTATCGCTCCTTGAAGATGTGTTGCAGTGTGTAGTTCCAGTGAAGGAGCTGTCTAATTTTACAACTTTCTGTATCTACTTCAGGGCCTTTGCAGTGAACACCCCCCCCCCCCCGCCCAATAGCAGATGGGGTCAGAGCGCACTCCACAGTACACCTGTAGAAGTTTTCAGTTGTTTAGAACCAAATCTCCTTAAACTCTGAATGCAATATCGCCACCGCCTTTCCTTCTTCACAGCTGCATCGACATATTGGGACCAGGTTAGATCCTCGGAGTCCTCGGCACCCAGGAACCGGAAACTGCTCGCGCTCTCCACTTCTGATCCATCCACGATGATCGGTCCGTGTTCCTTCATCTTACCCTTCCTGAACTCCACAATCAGCTCTCCTCTCTCACTGATGCCGAGAGCAATGTTGTTACTGTGACGCCACTCAACCAAATGGTGTACCTCGCTCCTGTGTGCCCCTCTCGTCTCCACCGAGAGCTGGCGTGTCCGCCTCCCTTATGGATTTAGGGATTGGATTCCACAGTTCAGGAGCGGAGCTGGGAACAGCCGGCCTGCTGATTACCTTCAGGAGGGAGATGGTTTAACATTGAAGGGACCGGCGGCAGACCTGGGAGCTCGAGCAGGATTATAAAGCAAAAATGATTCTGTGATGTGCTCCGGTCCTAGGCCACTGAGAGCTTTAAAGCAATGATGGTGTTCAGCCCACAATGTTGTACTGAACGGTAATTAGAATTACAAATGATCGGAATGAAGAAGCAGTAGGGTGGGTTAGTAAGTTTTCTGATGACACAGAGTTTGGGGTTGTTGTGGATAGACCAGGCGAGGAGGAAGTTGGAGGGGTGTTGGCACCTAGTCTCACCTGCCACCAGCCAACTTGCACACCTTTCCCTCTACCCTCTCTCTTAATCTGGCTTCTGATCCCTTTCCTTTCCAGTCCTGACAAAGGGTCTCAGGCTGAACTGTCAGCTCTTTATTCCCCCTCCCTCCCCCCTCCCCCATAGATGCCTGCCTGAACGTGCTGAGCTCCTCCACCAGCACTTTGTGCACACGAATGGATGTCCTGGCTCAGACCCACTTCCTGAAGATCCATCTCCTCTCTTTGATACCATCAGGGAGGAGGTACAGGAGCCTGAAGGCCCACACTCAGCGATTCAGGAACAGCTTCTTCCCCTCTGCCATCAGGGAGGGGATACAGGAGCCTGAAGACACACACTCGACGATTCAGGAACAGCTTCTTCCCCTCTGCCATCAGGGAGGGGGTACAGGAGCCTGAAGACACACACTCGACGATTCAGGAACAGCTTCTTCCCCTCTGCCATCAGGGAGGGGGTACAGGAGCCTGAAGACACACACTCGACAATTCAGGAACAGCTTCTTCCCCTCTGCCATCAGGGAGTAGGTACAGGAGCCTGACGACACACACTCAGCGATTCAGGAACAGCTTCTTCCCCTCTGCCATCAGGGAGGAGGTACAGGAGCCTGAAGGCCCACACTCAACGATTCAGGAACAGCTTCTTCCCCTCTGCCATCAGGGAGGAGGTACAGGAGCCTGAAGACACACACTCGACGATTCAGGAACAGCTTCTTCCCCTCTGCCATCAGGGAGGAGGTACAGGAGCCTGAAGACACACACTCGACGATTTAGGAACAGCTTCTTCCCCTCTGCCATCAGGGAGGGGGTACAGGAGCCTGAAGACACACACTCGACGATTCAGGAACAGCTTCTTCCCCTCTGCCATCAGGGAGGAGGTACAGGAGCCTGAAGACACACACTTAACGATTCAGGAACAGCTTCTTCCCCTCTACCATCAGGGAGGAGGTACAGGAGCCTGAAGACCCACACACTCAACGATTCAGGAACAGCTTCTTCCCCTCTGCCATCAGGGAGGAGGTACAGGAGCCTGAAGACACACACTCAACGATTCAGGAACAGCTTCTTCCCCTCTGCCATCGGGGGGGGGGGGGGTACAGGAGCCTGAAGACACACACTCAGCGATTCAGGAACAGCTTCGTCCCCTCTGCCATCAGGGAGGAGGTACAGGAGCCTGAAGACACACACTCAGCGATTCAGGAACAGCTTCTTCCCCTCTGCCATCAGGGAGGAGGTACAGGAGCCTGAAGGCCCACACTCAACGATTCAGGAACAGCTTCTTCCCCTCTGCCATCAGGGAGGAGGTACAGGAGCCTGAAGACACACACTCGACGATTTAGGAACAGCTTCTTCCCCTCTGCCATCAGGGAGGGGGTACAGGAGCCTGAAGACACACACTCGACGATTCAGGAACAGCTTCTTCCCCTCTGCCATCAGGGAGGAGGTACAGGAGCCTGAAGACACACACTTAACGATTCAGGAACAGCTTCTTCCCCTCTACCATCAGGGAGGAGGTACAGGAGCCTGAAGACCCACACACTCAACGATTCAGGAACAGCTTCTTCCCCTCTGCCATCAGGGAGGAGGTACAGGAGCCTGAAGACACACACTCAACGATTCAGGAACAGCTTCTTCCCCTCTGCCATCAGGGGGGGGGGGTACAGGAGCCTGAAGACCCACACACTCAGCGATTTAGGAACAGCTTCTTCCCCTCTGCCATCAGGGAGGGGGTACAGGAGCCTGAAGACACACACTCGACGATTCAGGAACAGCTTCTTCCCCTCTGCCATCAGGGAGGAGGTACAGGAGCCTGAAGACACACACTTAACGATTCAGGAACAGCTTCTTCCCCTCTACCATCAGGGAGGAGGTACAGGAGCCTGAAGACCCACACACTCAACGATTCAGGAACAGCTTCTTCCCCTCTGCCATCAGGGAGGAGGTACAGGAGCCTGAAGACACACACTCAACGATTCAGGAACAGCTTCTTCCCCTCTGCCATCAGGGGGGGGGGGTACAGGAGCCTGAAGACACACACTCAGCGATTCAGGAACAGCTTCGTCCCCTCTGCCATCAGGAAGGAGGTACAGGAGCCTGAAGACCCACACACTCAACGATTCAGGAACAGCTTCTTCCCCTCTGCCATCAGGGAGGAGGTACAGGAGCCTGAAGACACACACTCAGCGATTCAGGAACAGCTTCGTCCCCTCTGCCATCAGGGAGGGGGTACAGGAGCCTGAAGACACACACTCATCGATTCAGGAACAGCTTCGTCCCCTCTGCCATCAGGAAGGAGGTACAGGAGCCTGAAGACACACACTCAGCGATTCAGGAACAGCTTCGTCCCCTCTGCCATCAGGAAGGAGGTACAGGAGCCTGAAGACACACACTCAGCGATTCAGGAACAGCTTCGTCCCCTCTGCCATCAGGAAGGAGGTACAGGAGCCTGAAGACACACATTCAGCGATTCAGGAACAGCTTCTTCCCCTCTGCCATCAGGGAGGAGGTACAGGAGCCTGAAGACCCACACACTCAACGATTCAGGAACAGCTTCTTCCCCTCTGCCATCAGGGAGGAGGTACAGGAGCCTGAAGACACACACTCAGCGATTCAGGAACAGCTTCTTCCCCTCTGCCATCAGGGAGGAGGTACAGGAGCCTGAAGGCCCACACTCAACGATTCAGGAACAGCTTCTTCCCCTCTGCCATCAGGGAGGAGGTACAGGAGCCTGAAGACACACACTCGACGATTTAGGAACAGCTTCTTCCCCTCTGCCATCAGGGAGGGGGTACAGGAGCCTGAAGACACACACTCGACGATTCAGGAACAGCTTCTTCCCCTCTGCCATCAGGGAGGAGGTACAGGAGCCTGAAGACACACACTTAACGATTCAGGAACAGCTTCTTCCCCTCTACCATCAGGGAGGAGGTACAGGAGCCTGAAGACCCACACACTCAACGATTCAGGAACAGCTTCTTCCCCTCTGCCATCAGGGAGGAGGTACAGGAGCCTGAAGACACACACTCAACGATTCAGGAACAGCTTCTTCCCCTCTGCCATCAGGGGGGGGGGGGTACAGGAGCCTGAAGACACACACTCAGCGATTCAGGAACAGCTTCGTCCCCTCTGCCATCAGGAAGGAGGTACAGGAGCCTGAAGACCCACACACTCAACGATTCAGGAACAGCTTCTTCCCCTCTGCCATCAGGGAGGAGGTACAGGAGCCTGAAGACACACACTCAGCGATTCAGGAACAGCTTCGTCCCCTCTGCCATCAGGGAGGGGGTACAGGAGCCTGAAGACACACACTCAGCGATTCAGGAACAGCTTCGTCCCCTCTGCCATCAGGAAGGAGGTACAGGAGCCTGAAGACACACACTCAGCGATTCAGGAACAGCTTCGTCCCCTCTGCCATCAGGAAGGAGGTACAGGAGCCTGAAGACACACACTCAGCGATTCAGGAACAGCTTCGTCCCCTCTGCCATCAGGAAGGAGGTACAGGAGCCTGAAGGCACACATTCAGCGATTCAGGAACAGCTTCTTCCCCTCTGCCATCAGGGAGGAGGTACAGGAGCCTGAAGACCCACACACTCAACGATTCAGGAACAG
This sequence comes from Hypanus sabinus, assembly GCF_030144855.1. Taxonomy (NCBI): domain Eukaryota; kingdom Metazoa; phylum Chordata; class Chondrichthyes; order Myliobatiformes; family Dasyatidae; genus Hypanus; species Hypanus sabinus. Next base: position 229,513 of record NW_026781449.1, on the reverse strand, counting down.
CTTCTTCCCCTCTGCCATCAGGGAGGAGGTACAGGAGCCTGAAGACACACACTCAACGATTCAGGAACAGCTTCTTCCCCTCTACCATCAGGGAGGAGGTACAGGAGCCTGAAGGCCCACACTCGACGATTCAGGAACAGCTTCTTCCCCTCTGCCATCAGGGAGGAGGTACAGGAGCCTGAAGACACACACTCAATGATTCAGGAACAGCTTCTTCCACCTCCCCCCCCCACCCCCCGCCATGTTGTCTGAAGGCAGCTCATTATCTGCACTGATTTGGTGCATCACGAGCACGACGCAGAGAAATTTCCCTATAAATAACTGTTAGGAACCAATACACAGTTTTACAGTTACTATTATAGGATTGTTGGTGTTCTAATTGCTTCTGTACTTCATTTAAATACGTAATTTGCTGCCCAGTTTGTCTTGTCATGCCCTTTTAACGATTTCCATGAAACTTTGGCTAATTGCGGCAGTTGCTTAATTGCGCGAAGACGTACCGGTTCCCGCCGTGTCCCAATTAACTTGAGTCCCCCGTATTTCTCAAAGTAATTTATAGTTTCCTTTTGTATTGCACTGTACTGCTGTCACAGAAGAACAAAGTTCATGATATTAAACCTGATTCTGTTAAACTCCACGCACCCTCTCAGGACCGGAAAAGTACCCTGAACCCCTTTTGCTGACCGTTGGGTGGTTCCGGCACAGAAGGAGACCACCAATCTATTAAAGTCCACCCTTGTCCATCTGTTCTTAGCCAAAGACGGACCAGCAATAGTGTACACCCAGAGGCCAGGGTACAAGGTACTTCCTGTACCTAATAAAGTGGCTACCTTTCTGAGGCACACCTCCTTGAAGATGCCCTGTGTACTCCGTGGTGGAGCTGACTGAGTTGACAATTCTCTGCAGCTTATGTCAATCATGTGCAGTCCCCCCAGTACCAGATGGTGATGTAGCCAATCAGGACGCTCTCATGTGGAATTTTCAAGTGTTTTTGGCGGCAGATGAATTCCCCGCAGACTCCTACAGCGGTGTCGATAACCCTGCCGGAGTTGACCTGCATCCAATTTCATCTCCGACCTCATCTGGAGCTATTCCTTACCTCCCGAACTAGCCTTCCGCAGGTCTCGTATCACCTTCTGGCGACCTCTTAAATTTAAACAGTCTCCCTCACAAGATAATTGGCAGGTCAGCGTTATTTGAACGTTGCTCCGAAACAGTGAAATTCAATCCCTGAAACTGGAAGGGATGCAGACTCAGCTGGCGCTTTTAAACAACAGCTCAAAACAACTTCATTTAACCTTCACTGTGATTTTTTTTTTTGGGTCTTTTATTTCCATGTATATTGTTTTCATCTTTCTGATCTTACTTCCACGTTTGTACCTTATCCCATTGTGAACCTCATCGTCTGTAGGGATAGTGTTCTATAATAAAGTTACTGTTATTGCTATTCGTTTTTCTCTCAGCTCAACTTGGTAAAAGCTGAGGTAGGGGCAGAGCCGAGCAAGCTCATTTCTCAATTGCTAGGAACTTTCAGACAATTCTGGAGGTATTTAGTGCTGTGGCTTTCTGAAGATTTACATGGATGTTGAAGTGTAGCCCGAATTGTTTAATGCCATTGTGTGGTGACTTTGGGATGATACCAGTTGTAGATATTACTACTGGGGCAATGTACACCCTGTTCATATTCCATAGTCTTTCAATTTCCTCTTTTAATTTAGCATATTGCTGGTGATTTTCACTTAATGATTTCTGTAGGTTAGGTGTGTTTGGAATGGTTATATCTATTAAATTAGTTCTTCTTGCTTGTTTATCCTGTAAAATTAGATCTGGATGGTGATGTCCTATCTGCAATAACTCATTCACCACAATATAATTTGTAGGACCCTGACTCTAAAAATGGATCATGCTTCTATTTTCATTGGCTGACGGAACCCTTCATTTTCTGGGCAGAGGTCTCCAGCACGGAGCAGAGGCGTTCGACGCGTCCTTGTCATCATCTTCTCCGCTCGGGTGCTGGAGATGTCGACCATGGAGGGCCATGCTGTTCCATTGGTGAACTTTCTCTCCAGAACTGATCACGCCTTCATCTTCCATTTCAGTTTTGTGGCGGGTGAGCATCTTATCAGAATTGCGCATGCTCGTCTTTCAATTTCCTCTTTTAATTCAGTTTATTGCTGGTGTTTTTGACTTACTGATTTCTGTACGCTGTGTGTGCTTGGAATGGCTATATCTATTAAATTAGTTCTTCTTGCTCGTTTATCCTGTAACATTATATCTGGACGGTTATTATAGATTGTCGTATCTGTATTAAATGATCGGTCACAATATTTTCCTTGATGAAAATATATCCTCTGAAGATTTATTCGTCTGCTGTGTGTAGATTTTTAATACCTCCCCCACCGTCCCCCACCGTCCCAGGAAGTGTTAATCTACGGGCATTCGAGTGTACATAATGATTTCTTTTTAATTTGTCTTTGTCAAAAGCAATATCATTATTGCTGGAGGCATTGGAACTTGTGGTTCGTGCAGATCGGGACGCTGTGGCAGCGGCGGGGGCTGGGGAGCGTTATGTGTTGGTCTGCCTGTGAATTCCCAAACCCCACCCACCCAAAGTGTGTGTGTGTGTGGGGGGGGGGGGGAGTGGGGTTAGTACTATTAACAGTAGCTCCGGTTGACGGAGCACCCATTCTCAGAAGATCTGTGGGGCGGGGTTGACCATGAACGTTGCGTCCCCGGCTGTCCGCGTAACACGCCCGGACCCGAGCCAGGGCTGAGCGAGACGGAGAACAGGCTGTTGCCCGAGCGGCGAGCTCCCGCTATCCACGCAGGAACGGCCGAGACCGATACAGCCTGCAAACCGCGGCACCGCAGGGGTTGCCCGTCAGCGGAGGAGCGCCTACGGGACTCCAGCTCCGGATTTTTCCCCTCATCGGTTCACCCCCGAAGCCCTCCCCACGACTGGGTTCAGCCGCAAGGCAGCGGGAGTTCTGAGATCAGTTTTCCTTCTCCTAACTGAGCTGCCAACCGCGGCTGACGAGCCCACTCTGCCCGGAGCGACTGTTTTAAATGCGCCAGTAACCCACCTTTGCCCCCTTCTCCTGTCAGTAGCCACGGCTCCGCCGGGCTTAGTAGCTAAACCACACGTGAAGGCCGGGAGCTGGACTTGGTTGCCAGAGGCTGTTTGAGACGCACGCCACCGGGGGCATTTAATCAGTAATGGGAGTTTACCCGCACTCCCACCCGCGGCTATAACCCCCTTAAGGTACCGAACTGCCCGAGAGATCTCCTCCCGTCTCCCCTGAACGAAATGTGCAGAAGACACGTTTTGCAATTAACAACTGACCGGACATCCATTACCGACGGGCCGGGAGCTGCGACGCCCCACACCCTGTTCCTCCCCCACAGCCACACCAGGTCTCTGCCTGGGGAAGTCTTCAGCCCTTTCAGAGCTGGTCCGTGTCCGTTTCCATCCCTGACTCCCCCGACGCTGTCACATCCCCAAATTATTTTTAAATTAAAATGCACTTTATTCGTCATTTGAAACTTTACGGGAATAACACACAAACACACACACACACACACACACACACACACACACACACACACACACAGACACACATACACACACACACACACACACACACACACACACACACACACACACACACACACACACACACACACACACACACAGACTCACACACACACACACACACACACACACACACACACACACACACACACACACACACACACACACACACACACACACACATACAAAATGCTGGAGGAACTCAGCAGGGCAGGCAGCCTCTATGGAGGGGAATAAACAGTCGCCGTTTCGGGCCGAGACTCCTCACCAGGGCACGAATACACCTTCAGCATCTAACGTTCACTCTGAACGCGTTAAGTCGTATTCTGCTGGCTTTCTGTCGAATCCACTGACAGTGTGAAATCTGTGCGGGGGAGTTTTTAAAAGTGGGGAATATGCCGCCGCGCAGGGACTATTCCCCCGCTCTCGACCTCGGGCAGACCGGGTCCAGCGCTCCGAGTCGCCGTCACGAACCGAGCTCTGCGGTGCGTGACCGTGACATCTGCAGTGCCTCGGCATACCCTTCCTCCATCGTTCCCCCACCCCACCCCTCCAACCCCTCTCCACAGCTCGCTGCAGACCCCCCCTCCCTCACCGCCGGGATCTCACTGTTGAAAGTCGTGTTGAATGAATGCGATTATTTAAAGCCAAAAGCCCTGCTGTCATTCAAGTTACCCCCGTGGCGTGACGCCCCACGGCAATACTTGGGAGGGGGTCTCCCTCACCCAACCCGGCCCCTCCCTCTGCAGAAGCGGAAGACCCCTCCACAGTGGTCCCCACACCCACCCCGACGCACCCACCGTTGTAATCCCAGTGACCGTCTGAAATCTCTCTTTGAAATCCAACACATCCGACTGACTGACTACCAGGGGCTGAAAATGAAGGCGCCTTTCCCCGCTGTGACTGGCACCTTCACCGGCACTTCCACCGGGATCGGATAATTTTGCACAAATCACACGCCAGTTATTCTTTTTTAAAGATATTATTGAATGCTGTGACCGTTTGCTTTCCCGCCGTCGTAACTTTAGGCGTCCTGTGCCGTGTGGAGCTTGGTAGGGTGTTTTGCACCCTGCTCCCGGAGGAACGCTGATTTTGGGAATATGGTTGAACGAAAATTAAACTTGCACTTGTACAGTTAAACTTGGAGAAACTTTTCTCTCTCTCTCTCTCTGCTCCAGAATGGATCAGACCTGCTCCGCGGACGTGGGAGGCGGTGGGGTGGTGGGTTTCGGACTCTGGGTGTGTCCGCCGTAACTCGAGACCCTCCAAAGAGCCCCAGGCTCCACGCCCAGCGCTTTCTTTTCTCTGGGCGGTGGCCCGGCTGGGGATGAGGATATAAAGAAGCGAGGAGGAGGTGCCCGCACACCATTGGCTTCGTGCAGGCTGAGGAACAAGACTCTACCCGGCTTCATCAACACCAACATGTCGCGTCCGTCCATGGCGTCCCGGAGCATGATCGGGACCTCCTCAAGCATGCGGGGAAGCAGTATGTCCGGCTTCGGCCAGGGCCGCATTTCCAGCAGTCGAGTCTCCAGCTACGGCATGGGTTCGTCCCTGGGCGCCGGCCTGGGAATGAGCTCCGGCCTGATGTCCGTGTTCGGCGGCGGGTTCGGCGGTGGTCTGGGCAGCGCTGGGCTGGGCGGCGGGTTCGGCAGCGGGGGGAGTTTCAGCATGTCCTCCTCCTCCTCCTCCGCCTTGACCAACGAGAAGCAGACCATGCAGTCGCTGAACGACCGGCTGGCGGTGTACTTGGAGAAGGTGCGCACCCTGGAGAAGGGCAACGCCGAGCTGGAACTTCAGATCCGGGAGTTTTACCAACAGGCCGGGCCCTCCACCCGCGACTACAGCGAGTACTGGGCCACCATCAACAGCCTCCGCGACCAGGTAAGCGCCCGAGAATAAACAGCTGACACCCCCTCCCCAGGGTGTGTGTGTGTGTGTGGGGGGGGGGGGTGGTAAGATGGTCAGGGTGGGAGGTTGATGGCCATTTCTACATCATGTGTAGAAAGAGACCATTCGGCCGATCCAGTGTGTTCCGCCATTCCAGTCTGGCTAATCTATTGCCCCTGCCGAATGCACCTTTGCAAAGTTACAGAGGCTATTGAACCCTCCGGGAGATGTCTTTGCACGACGGGTGCCTCCCCCCAACAATTATCAATACCGTTCAGAGAGTGTCTGCCTCGCCCCACGAGATCCTCCCGCCTCGTCTCCGTCCTAAGTGGCCATCCCTTTGTTATGAGGCTGTGCCCTCAGCAGAGGGGAGAAGGTTAGCTGCGAGGGGAGGCTGGTGGAGAATGTGAGAAGGCCGGGGCAGGGGTTAAAGATTGACTCTGTTTCTGAGTCGGCCATCGAGACGCGCCATTTGCGGATTTGACCAACAGAAGGGTGTCGGGGGTGGGGGGGGGCTGCCGGCAAGTGTCAGCGCGCTTCCGGCGCCCACGCAGCGTGTCCTCTGCGAGTCGTGGGAGGGGGAGAGCGGGAGGACCCGTAAAAAGCCCACGGGGCAAAGAGGATCGAATGCGAAAGTAGGACGGGCGGACTGCAGGAGAGTGTGTGAGGGTCGGTGGAGTTGGCGCAGGGAAGGGCAGGATAGAGGAGAGAGGGGCTGGTGAAGAGGGTAGAGGGAAGGGCTGTCTGGTGGAGAGGGTGGAGGGAAGGACAGGGTGGAGAAGAGAGGACGGCGGAGGGGCATGTGGAGTGGGCGCGGGGAACGGCAGGGTGGAGTAGTAAGGGGCTGGTACAGGAAGAGGTAGCCCTGAGGTAGGCGGGGACTGGGAGGAGAGAGGTAGGAATTGAGAGTCAGGGTTTAACCTTGGACAGTGCGCCTATGTTTCCCCACGCACCCTTGCTCCACCCAGTCCATGTTCACCGCCTGTCTCCCACAGATCAACGACTTGATCCTCGCCAACTCCGGAATCATGCTTCAGCTGGACAACTCCAAACTGGCGGCGGAAGACTTCAAGACCAAGTTAGTACCGAGCCGGCCGATCCGAGAATTGAGTTCCAACTGACCGGGTCCGCCTCCTCCGCCCCTCCCTCTTCCACTGGAGGGAGTACAATGGACCAAGTTAGTCCTCCAGGTCGTCGTCTGCTCCTTGGGAAGTCTAACGGCGACTGGCAGACAAGCAGGAGTGACATTACCGCCACCTACTGGGCTGGAGCTTGAGTTAACACTCCTGCCCCCCATTGGATCCCATATTTTTAATGGTTCACCTTCAAGTCTTCTGGGGCAAATGTTCGTTCTTCATCCAGGTGCAGGGGCGGAGAACCAGATAGTCAATGGGGTTTCATCTCCCATCTAGGAGGACGTTCCTCTGTTCTTAACCCATGCCCTCTGGTCCTAGATTCCCACACTACAAGAAACATCGTCTCTACATCCATTTTGTGTCCTCTTGTCCTAGATTCCCGCACTACAGGAAATATCCTCTCCACATCCACTCTATCTGTGCCCTCTGGTCCTAGACTCCCCCACTATAGGAAACATCCTCTCCACATCCACTCTATCTGTGTCCTCTGATCCTAGACTCCGCCACTATAGGAAACATACTCTCCACATCCACTCTATCTGTGTCCTCTGGTCCTAGACTGCGCCACTATAGGAAATATCCTCTCCACATCCACTATATCTGTGTCCTCTGGTCCGAGACTCCCCACTGTAGGAAGCATCCTTTCCACATACTTTCACCGTTCGTTGTGTCTCAATGAGGTCAGCCCACATTCTTCTCTATTCCAGTGAGTACAGGCCCAGATATCTTGTACACTTTCGGGCAGGAAATGCATTACGACTTCAGCCCTGTCCACCGATGACCAGAATCTCCTGCTATCTCCTCATCTCGATAGGTTTGAAACTGAGTTGGCCATCAGGATGTCCGTTGAGAACGATATCAACGGTCTGCGCATGATGTTGGACAACCTGACCCTCGAGAGGAGTGAGCTGGAGGGAGATATCGAGAACCTGAAAGAGGAGCTCATTTACCTCAGGAAAAACCATGAAGAAGTAAGCTCCGGGCGTCACTGCCCGAACATTGTGAGTTGTCTCTGTTCCGTGTCACTGCTGGGAGTCGGAGGCTGACATCGCTGATTTTTTTTCCTTCCTGCAGGAACTCAGGAGCCTGAGGTCTCAGATGTCTGGGAACGTCTCTGTCGATGTCAAAGATGACAACTCCATGGACTTGCTCAAGATCCTGGCAGACACTCGGAAGAAATATGAAGCCATGGTCAACCAGCAGAAGGCAGAGACCGACGAATGGTACAAACAGGAGGTAAGTGGATACTTATTCCGAGATTCCGTGCAGAACAGGCCCCGCCGACCCCGTCGAGACTCACGGCCGAGCGACACACCTGTTCCCGAGTCCAGGTGAATACAATGTTCAGAAACAGACCATTCGGCCCATAGCGTGTCTGCTCCCGCAATTAACCATGGCCGATCCCATTTTCCTGTCCGCTGGCCTGTCTTCGAGATACGGGAGGGAACCGGAGAGGTCAGAGATCTTGGGCAAGACCAGCAGACGCCTTGGAGGCACCGAAGGAATTGAACTCCCCAGTGTGACGTACCCAGCCCCCTCCCCCCGCCCACCCCACATGATGTAATTGCGCCTTCTCCACCGTCACGGTGTCATTCCATCCCGATCTCTGCATGAAATTTACACCGAACATTGAACTGTTTCAGATTGTGACCAAGCAACAAGAGATGGCAGTCAACGAGGGTGCCATCGACGGCGAGAAGTCCAGGCTCACTGAGCTGAGGCGCAGCTGTCAGGGGCTGGAAACCGAGCTGAGCACACTGCAGAGTATTGTGAGTGACCCGTCGGGCTGGGCTGACCGTGGGGGGGGGGGGAGAGGGGCCACCGGCTGCTGATTGATTGATTATTAGGGTAACGTGTACTCCCTGAGACGGGCTCTGTCTTCCCATTGACCCTGGTGAACAAACCCCTTCCCCCCACCCGCCACCAGTGGGTAGGCAGATGCCGGTGATGTGTTGGGCAGTTGTGACGATTGCTGTGGGGCCACGTAGCATTTCCTGTACCAGGCCGTTTTGAGTCTGGTGGTCCTGGCGAAGCCTCCTCCCCGATGGGAGTCGGACAGACAGTCCGTGAGCACGGTGGATGGGATCCTTCACGGTGTTACCGGCCCCTTTTTCCAGCACCATTCTGTATATGGATGGCGGGTAAGCAGGGGGCCGGTGCAGTGTCGGGTAATTTTGTCGACCCATTACAGACCACATTTTGGGGTCTTCCCGAGCGCTTCCCGGCCATTCCCGTACCGGCGGTGAGGCAGCTTTTTAGGCTGCGTTCCGACGCGCGTCTGTCGAAGGACGGCAGCTGGGGAGAGCGCGGCCCGGTCACTGGAAACCCCCTCCACCCTCACCGCTCGCTCCTTGCCCGCAGATCGCCTCTCTGGAGAGAAACCTGGACGAGGTTGATATGCGCTTCGGCGGAGAGAGGGACAAGCTGCAGATGACCATCAACGGGCTGGAAGCGGAGCTCGGGGCGATCCGCGCCAAACTCGTGTCGATGAGCGCGGAGTACGAGCAGCTCCTGAACATAAAGAGCAGACTGGAGGCGGAAATTGAGACCTATCGCCGGCTGCTGGGCGGCTTCGGGTAAGCAACTGGCCAGACGACACTCGAACCTGAATACAACCCAGTCTTAGAACGTAGATTAGTACAGGCCCTTCGGCCCACAAAGTCCTGCCGTGATTCTAACCCTCTGTTAGATGAATCCAAACCTTCCCTCCTACATAGCCTCCGTTTTCCTATCATCTCTGTGCCTATCTTCAAGTCAAGTCACGTCACTTTTCCTTGTCTTTTGACCATAACTGCTGGTACAGTACACAGTAAAAACGAGACAACGATTTTCAGGACCATGGTTCTACATGAAACAATGCAAAAACTGGACCGAATTACGTAAAAGCAAAACAGAAAAGAACTAAACTGGACTACAGACCTACCCAGGACTGCATAAAGTGCACAAAAGTGCTGGCATGACAATAAATAATAAACAAGACACCAGGATCAGTAGAGGGCAGTAAGATGGTATTTGTCCAGGCTCTGGGTATTGGGGTATCTTTGAGATTAAGATTTTCAGTGCCCTAAATGTATATGCCTCTCCCTCCACCGCTGTAGGGCGCTCCAAATGCCTACCACTCTGTCAAAAAGGAACCCTACCTCTGACAACCCTCCCCTTAAAAGTGTGACCCCTCATGTTACCACACCCGCTGTACGTCACAAAGACTGGTTAAAAACGTACAATGTACAAAAGAGGTAGAACTGTGCAAGTGTTTAGAAAAGGTAAATTAATACCGAGAACATTAGTTTCTGTGACCTCGAAAGTGAGTCCGGTAGGTTGTGGAAGAATTTTATTCACACCACTTCAGGAGCCTGATGGTTGAGTGGTAATAACTTTTCCTGAACCTGGTGGTGTGGGTCCTGAGGCTCCTGTAACTCCTACCTGATGGGTGAGTGGTAATAACTGTTCCTGAACCTGGTGGTGTGGGACCTGAGGCTCATGTACCTCCTTCCTGATGGCTAAGGGGTGATAACTGTTCCTGAACGTGGTGGTGTGGGACCTGAGGCTCATGTACCTCCTTCCTGATGGCTAAGGGGTGATAACTGTCCCTGAACCTGGTGGTGTGGGTCCTGAGGCTCCTGTACCTCCTTCCTAATGGCTGAGGGGTGATAACTGTTCCTGAACCTGGTGGTGTGGGTCCTGAAGCTCCTGTACCACCTTCCTGATGGTTGAAGAGTAATAACTGTTCCTGAACCTGGTGGTGTGGGTCCTGACTGTCATGTATCTCCTGCCTGATGGCAGCAATGGGAAGGCATGGTGCAGCTGTTGGGGGGCGGGGGGGGTCCCTGATGATGGATGCTGCTGTCTTCCTTGGAGATATGCTCAATGGTGGGGTGGGCTTTGCCTGGGATGCGATCTGAGTTGTGTGCTAAGGTTCTGTGGCAGGCAATGTTTCCCTGGAAGTTCCTACCGCCTCCCAGTCCCGGCCCCTCCCGCAGTGCAAGGTCACACTCTGCCCCCTTTGCTTTTCAGGAGCAAGTCTTCAGGCCAGGTGTCAAGCTCATCAACTGTTACGAGGACGGTGGTCAGTGAGGAAAGACGTGAGTAGGCCGTTTTATCACGGCTGCGCGATGCAGTCGGGCTGAGAAAGTTTGGTAAAGCGCTCAAAATGTTGGAGGAGCTCAGCAGGTCAGGCAGCGTCCGTGGTGAGGAATAAGCAATCATTGTTTCAGGTTCCCCTCCGTCATCGGATGTCCGAATGGACAATGAACCCTTGTACGCTACCTCACCATTATTCTCCCCGCTTACACTAATTTAATTTTATTGATATATTTCATACTGTAATTGTTAGTCTGTGGTATACTGCTTGTTCATCTGCTGAAGAACAAAAGACTTCACGGCAATATCTTCACCGGAGATATTCAACCTGATTCTGAATCTGGGCTGAAGCCCAACATCGGGACTCGCTGGGTCCCTCCAGAATTCCGTCTGCGTTGCTGAGGATGGAGTGTCATCTAAGCCCCAGGAGCTGCCAGTCGGCACTGAACCCAAAGTAGGAATGCCTTGTGGACCCCCGCTCCTGAATTTTAAAACCCTAGAAACATTGAAAACCCACAGCACAATACAGGCCCTCCAGCCCACAAAGCTGTGCCAAACGTGTTCTTACCTCAGGAATTACCTAGCCCTCTACTTTTCTGAGCTCCATGCACCTATCCAGGTGTCTCTTGAAAGATCCTATCATATCCGCCTCCATCACAGTTGCCGGCATCCCATTCCACGCACTCACCACTCTCTGCATAAAAATTTTACCCTGATATCTCCACTGTACGTACCCCCCAGCACCTTCAAACTGTGCCCTCTCGTCTTGGCCATTTCGTCCTGGGAAAAAGCCTCTGACTATTCACGCAAACAATGCCTCTGATCCTCTTGTTCACCTCTATCAGGTCACCCCTCATCCTCCGTCGCTCCAAGGAGAAAAGGCCGAGTTCACTCAACCTATTCTCATAAGGCATGCTCCCCAATCCAGGCAACATCCTTGTAAATTTCCTCTGCACTCTTTCCATGGCGTCGAAATCCTTCCTGCAGTCAGGCGAGCGGAACTGAGCACAGTACCCCAAGTGGGGTCTGACCAGGGTCCGAGATAGCTGTGACGCTCCCTCGGGGTTTACTCCGGAAGCCTTCCCCATGAGAGGGTGTAGCCACAAGGCAGCAGGAGGTTTGAGACAAGAGTTTTCCTTCCAGTTGAGCTGATAACCATGGCTGCTGTGCCCCGTCTGACCAGAGCGACTAGTTTTAATGGCGCCAGTGACCCGCTTTTGCCCCTTCTCCTGTCAGTAGAAACTGTTCCACTGGGCTCAGTAGCGGGACTTGGTTATCAGAGGCTATTTGAGATGCACACCGTTGCTAGCAATTAATTGGAAGTCGGAACGTGTCCCCATTACCACCCCCAGCCATAACAAGCTTAAGTGTGTCCTTGTACACGCATCACTGAAAGGTGGGTGTCAAATCAGTACTAAACATTCTGGACTGGATCTCAGAATACTCCGGACCATGGACACTTCGGACAGGGAATGAGGGGCTGGAACGATCGGCATCACTGAGCTCATGGGGTGACCGGTCCCACTTGAGAAGTGGTGGGTGGAACAGGCCGTCTTTCATAGGGGATTGGTCGGACTGTAGTCCACATATTGTCAGCAGCTCTGGGTCTGATGTGTAGGAACGGGTGTGTTGACGTTACAGGGGATCGCGAGAATGATCCCCGGAATGAAAAGGTGAATGAATGGAGAGTGTTTGATGGGTCTGAGCCTGAACGAGCTGGAGTTCAGAAGAATTAGGTCAGATCTCATTGGCATTACCAAATATTGAAAGGCCAAGATAGGGTGCACATGGATAGGATGTTTCCTATAGTGGGGGAGTCTCGGACCAGAGGACACAGATAGAGTGGATGTGGAGTGGATGTTTCCTATAGTGGGGGAGTCTGGGACCAGAGGACACAGATAGAGTGGATGTGGAGAGGATGTTTCCTACAGTGGGGGAGTCTCGGACCAGAGGACACAGATAGAGTGGATGTGGAGTGGATGTTTCCTATAGTGGGGGAGTCTGGGACCAGAGGACACAGATAGAGTGGATGTGGAGAGGATGTTTCCTATAGTGGGGGAGTCTAGGACCAGAGGACACAGATAGAGTGGATGTGGAGAGGATGTTTCCTATTGTGGGGGGAGTCTTGGACCAGAGGGCACAGATAGTGTGGATGTGGAGAGGATGTTTCCTATAGTGGGGGAGTCTAGGACCAGAGGACACAGATGGAGTGGATGTGGAGAGAATGATTCCTGTAGTGGGGGAGTCTAGGACCAGAGGACACAGATAGAGTGGATGTGGAGAGGATGTTTCCTATAGTGGGGGAGTCTAGGACCAGAGGACACAGATAGAGTGGATGTGGAGAGGATGTTTCCTATAGTGGGGGAGTCTAGGACCAGAGGACACAGATAGAGTGGATGTGGAGAGGATGCTTCCTATAATGGGGGAGTCTAGGACCAGTGGGCACAGATAGAGTGGATGTGGAGAGGATGCTTCCTATAATGGGGGTGTCTAGGACCAGTGGGCACAGATAGAGTGGATGTGGAGAGGATGTTTCCTATAGTGGTGGAGTCTAGGACCGGAGGGCACAGAGAGACGGGATGTGGAGAGGATGTTTCCCTTAGTGGGGGAGTCTAAGACCGGACAACTGCAGCGTCTAAGCCATTTGGTACATTTAAGGGCATAAATCATTCAAACAGAATAAGGCACGTTATTTCTGCTTTAAGCATACCCCAACATCATGACCTCCACAGCCACCTGTGGCAATGAATTCCACAGGTTCACCCTACAATATTTCGTGAAAGTGGTTGATAGATCCTCCATTATTTCGGGCTTCAAAGGTTACGGGGAGAAGGCAGGAAAATGGGGTTGAGAGGGCTAGTAAATCAGCCACGATGGGCCAAATGGCCTAAATGTACTCCTATGTCTTATGGTCTTGTGACTGCTGATTGGTGACTGTATCAGTCGACCGTACTATGAAATCTCGGACTAACTATTTTCATTTCAGAGCCCATTGTTTCGACCAAGACCAAGACGATCACCGTGGTGGAGAAGGTGGTGGATGGACGGGTGGTGTCTTCTCAAGTGGAGGAGAAGAGTTAATCAAGAGAGGGCCTTGGCAATCAGCAGGGGAGACCTTCATGCATGGTTTAATACAAGATATCCAGTGATTTGTCTGCTTTCTGTATCTCTAAGAGGTGAATAAAGGCTTTAAGAACCGGCCAACATGAGGAGTCTGTTCTGTACTGCAACACTGTTTTCAAACGACCACTGACCCCGTCTCTCGGCTGAATCCTTGTGAGGTTATATAGTCATTGAATACGGCAGCAGTCCCTTCAGCCCATCTAGTTCCTTCCAGAGTACTAATCTGCCCAGTTCCATCGACCTGCACCAGCCCTCCATATCCCTCCCATCCACGCACCCATCCAAACTCCTCTTAACCGTTACAATCGATCCGTAATCCGCCACTTGAGCCGGCTCCTTCCACACTCTTCAACCCCCTCCCCGTCTGAAGTGAAAAAGATCCCCTCACCCGCCCCCCATGTTCCACTGAGAAAACCACCTTTCACCTTTCAAAATCCCACCTCCATCTCCTCCACTCCAGGGAATAAATCCTCACCAATTGAACCTGCAACTCAGATCCTCAAGTCCCCGCAACATCCTTGTCAATTTTCTCTGCTCTCTCTCAAACTTACTGATATCTTTCCTGTAGGTCGGAGACCATTAATGCACCCAGGACTCAGGATTAGGCCTCGCCAATGCCTGAGTCAACTTCACATCCCATTTCCTGTCCTCAATAATTGGATTTCTGAAGGCCAATTTTCCAAATACTTTAAGGTTCAAGTTCTTTTCGTATCATTTACCGTGTCAAGGTGGACAAAATAATTGTTACTCTGCATCTGTAGCAGAACAGGGAACAACATGATAAATATAAATACATAGGTTAGCTTCTATACACAGATTGATTGTATACATAGAACATAGAATAGTGCAGCACAGTACAGGCCCTTCGGCCCACAATGTTGTGCCGACCCTCAAACCCTGCCTCCCATATCGCCCCTTTCACCTTAAATTCCTCCATATATCTGTCTAGTAGTCTCTTAAATTTCACTAGTGTATCTACCTCCATCACTGACTCAGGCAGTGCATTCCACGCACCAACCACTCTCTGAGTAAAAAACCTTCCTCTAATATCCCCCTTGAACTTCCCACCCCCTACCTTAATGCCATGCCCTCTTGTATTGAGCAGTGGTCCCCTGGGGAAGAGGCGCCGGCTGTCCACTCCATCTATTACTCTTAATATCTTGTACACCTGTATCACGTCTCCTCTCGTCCTCCTTCTCTCCAAAGAGTAAAGCCCTAGCTGCCTCAATCTCCCATCATAATCCATACTCTCTAAACCAGGCAGCATCCCGGTAAATCTCCTCTGTACCCTTTCCAATGCTTCCGCATCCTTCTTACAGAGAGATGACAAGAACTGGACAGTACTCCAAGTGTGGCCTAGCTAGAGTTCTATAGAGCTGCATCATTATATCGCGTCTCCTAAACTCTATTCCCCGAATTATGAAAGTCTTCCTAACTACCCTAACTACCCCATAAGTCTTCTTAACTACCCTATCTACCTGTGAGGCAAATTTCAGGGATCTGTGGACACGTACCCCCAGATCACTCTGCTCCTCCACACTACCAAGTATCCTGTCATTTACTTTGTACTCTATCTTGGAGTTTCTCCTTCTAAGGTGAATCACCTCACACTTCTCTGAGGTGAACTTCATCTGCCACTTCTCAGCCCACTTCTGCATCCTTTCAATGTCTCTCTGCAATCTTCGACAATCCTAAACACTATCGTCAACATTTCTGTCGTCTGCAAACTTGCCAACTCACCCTTCTACCCCCAGTACAGATTCCAGTACAGATCCTTGTGGGTCACCACTAGTCACAACCCTCCAATCTGAATGTGCTCCCTCCATCATGATCCTCTGCCTTCTGCAGGCAAGCCAATACAGAATTCAGCTGGTCAAACTTCTCTTCCAACTTCTCTTCGACAACATGTCCATAGTACATTTCCCAGCAAAAACATCATCCCAATTCACACCCGCAAGTTCTAGCCTTATAGCCTCATAATTTACCTTTCCCCAATTAAAAATTTAACTGACCTCTCTGATTCTATCCTTTCCCATGATAATGCCAGAGGGCAGGGAGCGGTGGTCAATGTCCCCCAGTTGCTCACCCACTGAGAGATCTGTGACCTGACCCGGTTCTTTGCCTAATACAAGATGTAGTATGGCATTCCCCCTAATCGGCCTGTCAACATACTGTGACAGTAATCCGTCCTGGACACACTTAACAAACTCTGCCGCATCCAAATCCTCGGAACTAATCAAGTGCCAATCAATATTAGGGAAGTAAAAGACACCCATGATAACAGCCCTGTTATTTTTGCGCCTTTCCAAAATCTGCCTCCCAATCTGATCCTCGGTCTCCCTGTTGCTACTAGGCGGCATATAGAATACCCCCAAGAGAGTAACTACTCTTCCTCTTCCAGACGTCCACCTATACTGACTCAAAAGTGGATCCTGATATATTACCCACCCTTTCTGCAGCTTGTAATAGTATCCCTGAACAGTCATGCCACCCCTCCTCCTCATTCCCCGCTCCCCTCTATCCCATTTAAAGCGCTAAAATCCGGGAATACTGAAAATCCATTCCTGCCCTGGTGCCAGCCCAGTCTCTGTAATGGCCACTACATCATAATTCCATGTATGTATCCAAGCTCTCAGTTCATCACCTTTGTTCCTGATGCTTCTTGCATTGAAGTACACGCACTTTAGCCCTTCTACCTTCCTACCTTTACCTTCATTCTCTTGCCTCAAAGCCTCTCTATATGTTAGATCTGGCTTTACTCCATGCACTACTTTCACTGCTCTATCGCTCCGGGTCCCAACCCCCTTGCAAATTAGTTTAAACCCTCCAGAACCATATGCTCCCCCTCGAGTTCAGGTGCAACCCATCCAATCTGTACAGGTCCCACCTTCCCCAAAAGTGATCCCAATGATTCAAAAATCTAAAACCCTGCCCCCTGCACCAACTCCTCAGCCACGCATTCAACTGCCATCTCCTCCAATTCTGCCCATCACTATCACGTAGCACTGGCAGCAATCCTGAGTACGCCACCCCTGAGGTCCTGTTCTTCAGCCTTCTGCCTAGTTCCTGAAACTCACACTTCAGGAGCTCATCCCTCTTCCTGCCTATGTTGCTGGTCTCAACATGTATCACGACTTCTGGTTGCTTTCCCTCTCGTATCAGGATGTCAAGCACCCGGTCAGAGACATCCTGGACCCGGGCACCCGGGAGGCAACAAACCATGCGGGTTCCTTCTCACGTCCACAAAATGTCCTGTCTGCTCCCCCGACTATAGAGTCCCCAATGACGACAGTTCTCCTCCTCTCCATCCCACCTTTTTGCACCACAGGGTCAGACTCTGACCCTGTGGCCCTGCCACCGTGTCTCACACCTGGCCAGTCGTCCTCACCAACAGTACCCAGGACGGTAAACTTATTGTTCAGGGGAATGTCTACGGGGGTGCTCTGCACTACCTGTCTGCACACCTTCGATTTCTCCCCTCTGACTGCCACCCAACGACCTGCTTCCTGCAGCCTCCGTGTGACTATCTCCCTGTGGCTCTCATCTATGACTGCCTCTTGAGTCAAAGCCTCCAAGATCCACTCCTTCACTGATCCACTCACTCACTGGCCGCTTTCCACATTGTGTGCCCATCAAGTGACGCTGGGCACAGGAGTGTCCGTACACAAGGTGGCTCTGACAGGAAATGACCAAGTAGTGGTAGTTGGGGGTGTGGAGTGGAGTGGGTTAGTGGATGGAGGTGTTGATCAGCCTCACTGCCCGGGGAAAGTCACTGTGTCTGAGTCTCGGGGTCCCTGGCATGGAGTTCTTGCAGCTCCTCTCTGAAGGCCGTATTATCGTTGTTGGTGGTGTGTCCCATCGGTGTCACGTCGGCAGTGAACTTGACAGTGTGATTACTGAGGGGTGAGCAGAGTGGACCGTGATGGGCTCAACCCCGGCAGCGGGGGCGGTATCCCTGTTGAGGGTGATGGGGACTGAGGGGCGGTCGTGCATCCTGGCCATCCTGAGGCCGGTCGGTCAGGAGGTCCAACACCCAGAGGCACAGGGGTGTGCTCAGACCCTGGGGCAGGAGCTTGTTCACCGAGGGTCTCTGGGACGACTGTGTCGAATGCCGAACTGAAACCCAGAAACAGCCCTCTGACATCGGGGCCCCTTGTTCCCCAGGGGTGTCGGGGACAGGGGCCTGGCAGCTGCCGGAGGGCGGGGCTGTCGGCGGGCGCACTGGTGAGTGTCCAGTGTAGTGAATTTCTTTAGGCAAGAGGGTGGTGAAGCTGTGGAATTTGTTACCACAGGCAGCTGTGGAGGCCGGGTCGTTGGGTGTACTTCAGGCAGAGGTTGATAGATTCTTGAGTGGACACGGGATCAATAGTTACGGGGAGAGGGTGGCGGAGTGAGGCTCAGGAAGGGGGAAGAAAAGGATCAGCCTTGAGCTAACAGTGAACTCGTGGGCCAAATGGCCTCATCCTGCTCCTTTGTCTTATGGTCTTACGCTGTGGCAGCAAAGGAGTTTTTGGCCCTGAATTACCAGCCCGTTCGAAGCCCCTCACGGTGACGGGCGTTTGCCCCCGGGCGTCGTTTGTTTCGCTCTGAGTGACGAGTGCTCTGGTACAGGGATGTTGGTGGCGGATTGGAAGAGTGTGGGGACAGCAGCCTGGACGAAGTGACGGGCTGTAGATGCCCGCGAAGAAGGCGCTTTACCACCCTGTCGACCCCTGACGCCGCCTTCAGGGAATAATGGACGGGCATTCCACTGGTGAATGCTCTCAGACTTGGACGAGGGCTTTCCGAAAGCAAGGCTTCCCGTTGGGGGCAATTGGAACCCAACACCGGGAGCGCATCCAGTGTTCTGCCCGAGCACAGCCTGACGCTCCGGGATTCCATTTCCATCCGTAACGACAGGAAAATATGCAGGTGCTGGAAATCCAGAGCAACAGACGCAAAACGCCGGAGGAACTCGGCAGGCCGTGCGGCGTCTGCGGAAAAGCGTGAAGAGTCGACGTTCCGGGCCGAGACCCTCCGTCAGGACTGGAGGGAGAGAGAGAGAGAGAGAGAGCGAGAGAGAGAGAGAGAGAGAGAGAGAGGGAGGCAGAGAGAGAGAGAGAGAGAGAGAGAGAGAGAGAGAGAGAGAGAGAGAGAGAGGGAGAGAGAGGGAGAGAGAGAGA